>NW_024962311.1:0-152616 GCF_019238085.1 Lagopus leucura | reverse complement strand
TTGCCTTGCCTTGCCTTGCCTTGCCTTGCCTTGCCTTGCCTTGCCTTTTGAGGAAGTTTCTGGCTGGTTGTTCTAATGCTTTGCACGGGTAAAACTGCAACCTGAACCTCTGCAAACAGCAGTGATGTCACATTTGTTCCCATTTGTACTTCCTCTGCTCGTCGTCCTGCCCTACTGCTCCTCCTACTCCCCTCGGGGTTTTTCATACCAAGCACTGGTGATAGGAACACTGCTTAAAAGTAAATATAAGAACATCAGAGTCTTTCTAAAGCATTGGGAGAACTTGATTTGAGAGGAGGAATGGGAATTGCAATCATTGCCCTGGAAGCATTTTGGATTCCTTCTTGTTCTCCCCTGCCATCCAGCCCATGTCTGCATTAATCTGTGTGCATGTCCAATTGTTCCCTTCAGGTGCTTGGTTTTAGTTGCACTGTTGTTTCAGCGGTGGTGTGTCTGCATGCTGACAACCAATTTTTGGAGTTGCATGACACGTGGGTGTATTAAAGATCATCTGGGGGAGAAGAAGTGTTGCAAAAAGGCTCTGTTTGTCTTCCTGCTTGAAAATAACCCCTGAGATGAAAGGCATCCTGCACAACCATGTGCATGAGCACAGCTAATCCTCCTCACCCAGGGTGCTCCTGTGTCACTGTGTGTGTGTGGGCTTTTAAGGTATAGGGACTTTGTCACATATTCCTGTTCCCAGCATGCAAACTTATGTGCTGTTTTTACAACTGTGGGATGTGGGCTCTGGTCCCTGGAAGGTCTGATTACTCACTGCTCTGTGTCCATAAGAGCTTTTCTCCCATCTCGGTTATGCCTCACGTTCCTTTATCTCCAGGTAGGATTTGAAGAGACCACTGTTGTTCTCTCAACCTTCTCACTGCTTTCTGTTGTGTTGCTGATGCCCAAGTGATATTTGCACCTTGTGCATGTGTTCTAGTGAGCAATCTTCTCTGTCTGAATCTCACAGAATCATTAAGGCTGGAAGAGACCACCGCAATCTCCAAGTACAACCCCATCCCCTGCCCACTCATCCATGTCCCCAGGTGCCACATCTACAACTCAGTACCACCCAGACCACAGCAAAGAACAGCTTGATGGCTGTTAGATCTATGCATAAATCTGCCAAGGTTTGCCTGGCATCCTTCTTCTTGGTTTTTGTGTGAATAGTGAATGGGCAAAGTGCCTACGCAGGTGAAGTCTTGGCCGCCTGTTTCCAAGTTGTGTTAGTGAAACCATCCTGTGAGAATTTCAAAGCCCAACAAGATGAGAATGTAGTTAATGTGGGTTTGTTTGTTTGTTTGTTTGTTTCTGCCTCTGGGACCTGATTTCAGCAAGAAATTGATGATGAGCTTTGACTTTCTTGTACAACCTCATTTCAGGGTGATGAATGGTTACTGGTTCAGCTTCTACCAGGCAATAACTGCAGCTGGAGATACTTTCAGCTAGTAAGTTGCATTATATCTCAGAGCAAAAAAAAATCAAGGCTGTCATAATACAAAGATGGAGACTGTCTTAAATACAGCTTATGGCTGCTGAAGTGAAAAATATCAAGTCAGTTGTGCGAGAGTGCCCTGGAGAGTATTTGCTCTGTAAAGCAGGAGGAAAGCTGCTGACAATTCCTGTCTTTAGAAATCCAGTGATTCAGCCTCCTTGGGAAAAGAGTGCCTGTAACAAAGCGTAAACATGCAGTAGGAAAAAATGTGTGAATCTCAAACATCTTGCCAAGGTTATTGACTGTCCTCTTCAAAGCACTTTTTCCTTGTTGCTTTCTATTGTGCCTTGCACTGGAGATGGAGATGGCTGGAGAGTTGCCTGTCAGGGTGGTGACAGAGCTGGGGGGGGAAGAAATATTCTTCTCTCCCTTGAAATTAAATGCAGGCACGTTTAAATGGTACCATTGGTGCTGGGGTTGTCTGGTATTTGCTCTGAATCTGCTGGAGCTGATCCTGTCCCTGCTTTTGGTTTCCTCTGTTGGTGGTTGGCTTTAGCAGATTGTTTTATCAGGGAGCAAAATGGGTGATCCTGTTGGCTCTGCCTTCAGGATGATACTTGACAGGCCTGAAATCTGTGTGTGCCAGCTGCTAAACTGACTAAAAAATCAGGCTTATTCTGATACATATAGAAGTCATCTCATCGTGCTTGGTTGGTTCCTAAAGCGTAGGGCAAGTCTTAATAGCACATGTGGGAGAAGAAAAAGGAAAATCCAGTGTGGTGGTAGGTCTGAGCTTTTTCTGCAACAGCAAAGAGAGTGGCAAAGGTGTGACTGTGCTCTTCAATACCCCCCTGGCTTGAACTAAAAATGGATTTGCTGTGTTGTTTGTTTTGTGATCTCCTCCCCATGCTCTGCTCCTTCCTCCAGTGATGTCCATGGATCCTGGTAGGGACTTGAAGCTGATGCTCTGAGGGATGCCACTGTTCACATATTTTGTATATCCTAAATTTAATGTGGAGAACAGGAGGAAGCACTTTATATGAGGGATTTCAGCCCTTGCAAGATGCAGATGTTTGTGGCTTCTTCCACGGATCTCTTCCAACCTTGATGGCAAAGAACTAAGATGCTGTCACAGAATCATGCAATCATTAAGGCAGGAAAAGACCTCTCAGATCCCCAAGTCCAACCCCAACCCACAGCCATCGTGCCCACTGACCATGTCCCTCAATGGCACACCTCTGTGGGATGGAGACTCCCCTCCCTCCCTTGGCAGGCGGTGCCAATGTGTCACCACTCTTTCTGAGAAGAAACCTTTCCTGTTATCCAACTTGATCCTCCCCTGGCACAACTTAAGGCCAGTACTTCTTGTCTTACCACTAGTTACCTGGGAGAAGGTAGCTGTAGAGATCAGTAAGAAGATAGAACTCCTGCTTTCCCTATATGAAGAGGTGTCTGAAATTTGGTATGTTCACCTCTGTCCTCCTTGCCTAAACAGGATGATGTGAGCTTAGTGGCACAACTACCAAATCTGTTCTTGTCCTAAAGCCATGCAGCCATATCATTTGGAAACTTCTCCATAGGTAAATGCGGAGACGGGGTTTCATGATGGAGAGAACGTAATCCATGGCTGTGCTCTACAAACACATCTAGCTGTGTGTTTTGGCTTCTCCCAAAGTGAGATAGCCAGACTGGTTGACATGGCAGAGAATGACTCCCATGGTGACTGTAATGGGACCTTGGACAGCCTGTTTTGTGTTGGCTGGAGGTAAGGGTGGGTTTACCCAAGGTGTGCTCTGCAGGCAGTTGTACCCGTTATGCTGAAATATGATGTTCCAGCCGTGCATTGGCTGTGCACCATGTGCAGCTCCCTGCAGCCATGGCTGAGCTGTCAGCAGGGTCACCATCTGCCACGTGGCTGAAGGACGAGACTGAACTTGGAAGTCACTTTGGATGAAGTCCTAAGAAAGCAAAGAAAATTCACTTAAACCTTATGGGAAAGGTACTTGCTGAGCATTCCGTTGCCAAAGAACAGCCAGCTCCACTGATCTCTCCTAATCCTGTAACATTTTCTGTGGTTATTTCCCTGTGCATGGGGGCTAAGTACCAGTTTGGATTTGTCAGCCTTGCAGATTTGTCCCAATAAGCTTCTTGGTTTTTCAGCAGTGGGTTTGAAACACGTCAGCTTTGACATCGCTGTTTGTTTAGCTGAGAGAAAGCTACTGACTTCAGGATCCCTTTTTAAAATGCCTATTCTGGGCTCAAATTGAGATTTAAGAGCTACAGCACTTACATCCCTGTAAAAAGCTGAGCCACCTGTTCCAGAGAGCTTGGGCATGCTGAGCAAGTTGCATATGCTGAATGAGTGATGGATGGAAAGGCGCTTCTCCTGCATCAGAACGGATCCTTATTAAGCTGTGAAAAGAAACATGAACAGACCATTGAAAGACAGAGCTAGACGAGACGTGGAGCTGCCTCCGTGTTTTTGCTCTTAGAGGGATGTTGTGAAGCCGAACAGATTGTGGACCAAAGTGTGGGGGATGTGTGAGGAAGGCGCTCGCATCATATCCTGGGAATAGAAACGAGCGTGCGATGCTCTGCTCTCCTGTTTGCCAAATAAAAAGAAAAAAAGAAAAATAGGGAAAAAAGAAAAAAAAAGAAAAAAGAAAAAAGGTTTTAATAGGCTTCATTCCGTCAGTATAAAAAGCAGAAAAAAAGGAGAGAAAAAAAATCTGGAATTTAGAGGCCTCAGCAGAAGGTTGTGCAACAAAACACCACTGGAAAATGCATGCTATTCGAGTTAATTTTTACAAGATACTTGAATATCAGGATGGCGTTTCCTAGCCCAATGCAAGCATCACCCCTTCTTTAATACTGCTAGGAAGACCGATGGCAAGTGAAGGTAAGGATTATCAAGGGCTTCAGTGAGTCTTGCAGCATGCTCACTAGGTTGTAATTGCTATGCTGCTAAAGACAGAAATGGATATTCTTGGAAAGCAGCATGTTCCAAAACCCCGACTTTCTGGAATATGCAAAAATTGCTTAGAAAGCTAAAAGTTAATAGCCAGGATTAAAGAGAAGATGGTGATTTATATCGCCTCAACCAACGTTGTTAGCTTGAGGGTTTATGCTGGAAAATGTTTCCATCCGGAGCAGTCAGACCCAGAGTTTTGTTGTTGGCTGCAAACCTCGGACTGTTTTAGAACCTGGTAAAACATTTTGTTTCTCTACTGGAAACTGCCATTTGGAAAGGGAAGGGGAAGGGAAAAGGTGACATTCTTCTCTCTTTCCAACTTGCATCTGAATATAGCTCAAGCGGGGATTTCTTTTCCCCAAGTCAGTATGCTGTGCTCTCCCCATCCAGGAGGCAGACAACCAGAACTTCTCTCTGCAGACTTCTTTCCTCTATGGACGCTGCTGTTGGAGACCTGGGATTGGTGAAATAGCTTCTGGGCAGCTGGATTCCTTGCTTTCCTCTGGTGTATTGATGGTGTCTTGAATCAGTATGTGGATGAAATACAACATTTCTTTTGCTGTCAAGCTCTTGGCAAGGCATATTTTCTGCTGTCTGTTCTCCTTGTTTCCTCCATTTTCTTGTGATGTTTTGGGGTGCATCACTCGTGTGCGTACCTGCCTTGCTCATTAATGCCTGCACACAAGAGTGGCCATGCTGGTATAATGGACAACAGAGTCCAGCTGTGTTTACTGCAGAACAGGGTTGTGTTTTGCCTTGATTAGTGAGATAAATGCTTGAGAAAGTTAGTTTTTCCTTATATGGAGGAAAGGGCTGTGAGAACACGGATTCTGGATACCTTGTAAGGGCGGATTTTGGATGCTGGAAGATAAATGCTCCTTTGAACGCAAGTGGGCTTGTGAGCCTGGCTGAGATCAAGCAGCCAGTAAACTGAAAGCATTCCTTTTAACTTGCTGCTGAGCTGTTCTGAGAATTTACTGCAATGTCCCCAGAGTTGTTCCAGAACCGTGGAGATGTGGCACTGAGGGTCGTGGGCAGTGGGCACGGTGGGCTGAGGTTGGGCTTGGTGGTCTTTTCCAGCCTTAATGATTCTATTCAGTGGTTTGTTGTTGTTGCTGTACGTAAATATTGTCATAGAATGAGTAGCTCAGTTTGGGAGGGACCTCATGAAGTCATCTAGTCAAACCTCCTTCTCAGGGCAGCTGTGGGATCATGTGAAGAGCGGGTTGATTAAGTAACTCTGAATCTTGTGGGTTGGCAGAGCCTGGTTTGGCACTGTGGAATGCACAGCCTGATTCTAGAAGCATTGCTGGATGAGCAGGAATACCTCAATGCCATCCTGCATGGCACAGAAGAGTGTGAGCCCAAGGGCTTTAAGTCTGCTGTGCTGTTTTGACTGATGCAATTCATAATGTGAAATAAAATGCATTCCCCTTTGAAGAAGTTGTCTTCTAGAAGTTATTAATCCAGATCTCTTCTGGATTGTGTTGAAATAGCAGTAGTGAAATCACTGCTTCACCTGGAGAGAGCAGGAATCATTGAATGATAGAATGGCCTGGGTGGAAAAGGACCACAATCATCTCATTTCAACCCCCTGCTACGTGCAGGGTCACCAACCACTAGAATAATATGGGAAGTTTTCTTCATGTCTCATTTGACAACTATGGGCTTAGGTAGGTAACAATATTTCAATTAAATTTTCAATTCAGTTGACATTAATGAGTGAAGACATTAGAATGATGTTTTTCTGAGTGTGCATGAGGCCAGTTTCCATCTCACTCATTCTTAGACTTCTTGATAAGCTTCTTGATGGCTTGAAGATGCACATATTTATTTCTCTAAGGCATTCTTGGCTTACAAGCTTCCCAAACTATGTAATGGCTGAGCTGTAAGTTGACTATATAAGAGCCAAGGTACTACTGCAGGTAGAGTATCCCAGTCATTCAAACTGGGGAGTTTTCAGGAGGAAAAAAGTGGCTTTCTGGTTAAGGGAGTGTGTTGTATCTAATGCCTAGACTATTTGAGTTGTGGGGAGCAGATTTGTTTTGCATCTCTGGGATGAGTAAGGCTAGAGCTGACAGAGATGTGGAAAATGTGCTAATACTGCTAGAATTCAGGTCAGAGAAGAAAACTTTTCCTTCCATTGTAACCAGAGGGAATCTTACATAACTGTTCTTGGGACAGATTAAGAGATAGCAAAGTTTGGGTGGGGGGAGGGGGAGAAAACATTCTGCTGATAATCCACAGAATCGAAAAATAGGATCAGGCTCCTGGGAACAAAAAAAGACCTGTTGGAGGTAATGCTCTGCTAGACTGACAGTAGCTCAAATGAGTGTCAAATCAACTGTGAGCCAAACAGATCTGCTGTCGCAAGTCAGCTGGATTGTATCTTAATGCAAAGATACCTGTGCTGGTTTACAAATTGAATCCTATCTGGAAAATAGCCTTCAAGCTCTAGCAAGTGGAATGGAACGTTTAGGTGATGTGCTAAGGAACGTGGTTCAGTGGGGAAATATTAGTGGTAGATGGATGGTTGGACTGGATGATCTTGGAGGTCTTTTCCAACGTTGGTGATTCTATGATTCTGTGAATAAAAGCTTCCTGTGCCTTACTTAGACCACAGTGCTCTCATATCAAGGATGCAGAGGTAATCAGAGATCATTAACTCCTGCAGTGATTAAGCAGATGGAACACTGATGAGTGTTGAGCTTCTGGCTTTCAGTTGAAAATAGTTCTTAAGACAAGGGAAAACAATTGGACTGCCATCTTTGGAAAATAAGGATGTACACTTAGTTTTCTCTTTTTCTTTTTTCCATTATTTTTATTTCTTGTGGATGATGGATTAACCTGTCGATGTGTTGTGCCAGTGCTGATGCCTTCTGCTTTGTGCTTTTGATGATCCCTTGAGCAGGAAACTGGGTATTTCTGTAAATGGAGCAATGCATTGGGGCCTGTAAACACCTTGAGAGCAAAAGGAAGTGGTTGACTGAGGAGTTTTCTATTCTTTAATACGGTGTTGAGAGGAAGATTTCTTTGCTCAGAATGCTTGAGGGTGTTTCATGAACTTTGTACAAGCTATCAAACTGTTTTTCCTCGTTGGAAAAAAAAATGTATTTTTTCCTGCTGCTCAGGTAGTTCTTTACCTCCTTAATGCAGGGTTTTACAGAATCACAGAACCACGAAGGAAAGCCCTCCAAGATCCCCAAATCCAACCCCAACCCACCCCGCCATAACCCACTGCCCACATCCCTCAGTGCCACATCCCACAGGTCTGTAACACCCCACGGATGGTGACCCCAACACTCCCCGTGCAGCTGTGCCACTGCATCTCCACTCCTTTGGAGAAGAAATGTTTCCTAATATCCAACCTGGTATGTTGTAATCTTCTGCAAATTTGCATAAGCGAACTGTTGCTGAATGCAGTCCTTGTGGTTCTCTGCTGCATGCCTTCTCATTTGTGGCCTGAAGCATGTGTGGACAGTTGGGAATACTCTTCTTTTCCCTCTCTGTATAACTATCATAGAATCATCATAGAATGGCTTGGGTTGCAAAGGACCACAACGCTCATCCATTTTCAACCCCCTGCTATGTGCAGGGTCGCCAACCATCAGCTCAGGCTGTCTGGATGCCTTTTTCCCTGTTACTGTGCACTCAGCCATCATGAGCAGCCTCCCTGGTGCTTGTGCCTCTGATTGATTTCCCTGTTCCATTCTCCTCCTCCCTTCTCCAGTCTGAGCAGTTACCCAGCTAAGGAATGCTCTCTAAAGCATTGCACCACTCTCTCCTGTGGCAGAGACCAGTGCCCCCTTCTCTTTTCCATTCCCATATTTACTATCCCAGTTCTGTAGCTGGCATTTTCGTTCCTTCTTGGGCAGCTCTTTTCCTTTGAAATTAAGTACTTTGTTTTATCCAGACTGGATGCTGATGGCACTGAACTTGAGTATGCTTTTCCAGGGAAGAGTAATTCTTGTGTTGGTTTACCCTTGAGTTCCAGGAGTGTGTAAAAACCATTCCAACAACAACAAAGACATTGCTAGCTGATGGTTCTTTATCTAAAAATTATTTTCTGGTCCTTATAAGGCCTCATCCTGAAATTTCTCTCTGCATTCACACTTGCACAGATGATTAGCAACTTGGTGCCTTCTCTTAATGTGGCTCATGAGCCAGTATTTTTTTGAAGTGCACTCAAGGAGTAGCAGATATTGGCTTGATCCTCCACCAAGTTATCTAATGGGAGATGTTCTCAAAGTTTCCCTATATAACTGAAATAAAGTTGACCGAAGAGCAAACAAAGCCCTCCTTCTTTGAGGCTTATTTGAAATTCTTTCATCTTCCTTCTTGCCTTCTTTTGTGTTTTCAGCTGTACGTGCTGATTAATCTTTGATAGTGGGCTGGACTGGAACTGCTCTCCCTTTGGGGAGGCTCCTGTGATCCTGTTCCACCCAACAGTGACTCTTTCAGAGTTTGGCTGTGCATAACTGCTCAGTGCATTGGAAGAGGCTGATGCTCTGGGGCATGGCTGCTTGGAGGGAAGGAGGGGTAATGGGGGGCAAGGAGTATGGGACTGGGGAGACTTATGCAAGCAGGCTGAGTTTTACTTAGAAAAACAATCATAGAATCATAGAATCACCAAGGTTGGAAAAGACCTTCCAGATCATCCAGTCCAACCGTTCACCTATTCCCAACAGCTCCCACTAAACCACGTCCCTCAACACAACATCCAGCCTTTCCTTGAACACCCCCAGGCTCGGTGACTCCACCACCTCCCTGGGCATCCATTGCAGTGCCTGACCACCCTTTCTGAGAAGTAATACTTCCTCATGTCCAGCCTGAATCTCCTCTGCCGTAGCTTGAAACCATTCCCCCTGGTCCTATCACTGATGACACGAGAGAAGAGGCCGACCCCCAGCTCACTACAACCTCCCTTCAGGAAGTTATAGAGAGCAATGAGGTCTCCCCTGAGCCTCCTCTTCTCCAGGCTGAACATTCCCAGCTCCTTCAGCCTCTCCTCATCAGCCCTGTGTTCCAGACCCCTCACCAGCTTTGTTGCCCTTCTTTGAACACGTTCCAGGGCCTCAATATCTTTCTTGCAGTGAGGGGCCCAAAACTGGACACAGCACTCGGAGGAGTACAAGCTGACAATAAAGGTAATTTTAGCTCTTGGTTAGTGCATAGAAATCTGCTTGTGGGTGGTAGCTTTCATCATTGTCCCTACGTGGTTAGAGGCCATGGTGAGGATGGGCTGATGGTTGGCCATGATCTTAGAGATCTTCTCCAGCCTTAAGGATTCTATGATTTGATGTAAATGGGCTCTTAATGTGAATTGACTCAAGATGGAGACTCAAAGTGAACTACTAGATGTGAAGTGAGCCAGGCTGGAAGTAAAATGCTGAATCGTGGAAGCTTTGTGTGCAGCTGACCTGCCCTCTCAAGTTACATGGGGTAATTTTCCCAGGAACCTCTTAGTGACTAAACCCAAGAGGTACTTTTCTATGGGAGACTTCTGGTCCCCAAAACCCTTCTCTGCTTCCCTGGAAAGCTGCTTTTTGGGCTGTGTTCTGGACATCCGGTGTATGACCTGCCTGAGTGGGTGCTTCTGTCATCAGAGTAAGCATAGCTCTGCAGCTCAGCAAGTGCTTGTTTTGCTTTGTGCTTGCGTAAGGATGGCTTATCAAAAGGTTTGCAGGATGCCTTTTTGTGTTTTATTTTGTTGTGGTTTTTTTTCCCCTCTTTCCCTGATATTGAAAGGTCTGCTTTGGCTCTGCTTTGTGATGACATCCATGTCTTTCTAGGTTAGGAACAGAAAGGTCATCTTGTTGAACGCACAGTTTCCTCTAAACAAACTATTAGCAACAACTGAACACCTGCATAACTGGTAACCTTAATCTGTGGTGCTGAGCACTCTTCCCTGGTAAGCATTTTCATGTGGGTTTTCTTGGTGGTGGTGGTGGTTGTGTTGTTTTTATTTTATTTTATTTTATATTTTATTTTATATTTTATTTTATTTTTTATTTTATTTTTTATTTTATTTTTTATTTTATTTTATTTTTTTGTTCTTCCCCTACTGCATTGTCATAGAATCACCGAAGATGGAAAAGACCTCCAAGATCATTCAGTCCAACCACCCACCTACCACCAGTATTTCCCTACTGAACCACGTCCCTTAGTACACATAGTCAAAGGACTATTAAAGAAAATCACCTCTCCTTTTCTGAGTTTTTTTTTGTTTGGTTGGTTTTGGTTTTTTTTCCTGGAAAGATGAGTATTTCTTGGGGAAGGGAAGAAAAATACTCATCCTTTTGCATTTTGGTCTCTGGGTTCCTGTGGGACTGCTTAGCCGCTCCAGATGTTTGGATGAGTTGCTCTGGGCTGGAAGCAATTCCCACCAAACTACGTAACTCTGTATTAACAGACCCCTTGGGTTCTTGCCTTGAGACCATGTTCTTTGCAGCACGAGGCTAAGGATCATAAGCAGTGAATTAAAGGGACGGTGGGGCTTTGAGGCACATTGAATGTAGAGCTTTGCATCAGTATTTCCAAAGCCTATAGTAATCTCATCAGAGTTTACTCTGGATGTCTTTGCTTGAATTACATCAATCACCTGCTTGTTGCGAAGGAGAAGGGGAGAAAGATGTAGAAATAGCTGTAAGGATGGTCAGTAATGCTTGGCTTTCATGAGTTATCATGAAGAGCAGAAGCATCCTATTTACTCACTCTAAATTAAATCCTGTTTAGTTTTACCGTGAGCCTCACTGTGAGTGGGGTGGAGGAAGGATGGCTGGATTGCTGTGAAGGCAGTTTGCCAATGTCATTGTTTAACTCTAATGGTAACTTTCTTGTATCCACCACTCCATTTGTCACTGTTCATAGCATGCTATGAATCGGGGTCCCATTGGTAACTGCCTGCAGAAAGCATGGTTAATGCTGGAGAGGACTCTGGATTGGATTTGTTTTATTGCCTGTAGTACTGAGAGACCTCAGAAATGTTTGAAAGCATTTGATAGGTTTTGGATTTTCATCAGTAAATGAGCTGGAATCCCTCACAGCTTGTCCCTTCCATAATGAAAACAATATAGTACCTGATGCAACTGACAGATGGGGTTTTGCATTTCGTTTTTATTAGAAGAGGACTCTTCAGGCATGGGTTGGAATTGATCTCCTCTGTTAGCTCTGGGAGTCACCCTGTGGGTGCAGGGTGGGGGTCCCTTCCTGACCTCCCCCTCCCCTTTCACTCTGTGTGTCAGTTCTACTGCCGCAGTCACAATGGCCTTGACCAGAATTTTGGGATGCTTTTTTGAAACTGGAAAGTACTCGAGAGTATTGCAGCTGGTTTCCAAGTCAAATGACAATTCCCTTCTCCTGAAAGGTTTACTCTGCTGCAAACAGAGTAAAAGCACTTTGTCCTTATTCGTGTCTTCCTAAAGATCAGCTCCCGTGTTTTGAAAGTGTCAGCAGTCAAGAGTATTTATTTACCTGTATGAGTAGCTGTGTGATCTGGTGGCTGTAGCCTGTCTTCCCTTACCTGCTTCTTTCCCTTGATGCCATTTTCATGCACCACAGTGTCTAGATTGAGCTTGCAAATCCTCTGGGAGAGAAACTGTCACGTCTGTGTCTCCTTGCATTGAACAGAGACTGATTTATACAGAACTGGAAAGAATTCAGCAATAACTGGAAAGAGGCTTTAGGAAAGCAAGAGAAACCTGTGCTCCACTGAATGTCTTTGGAACAGGAGGCAGGGAAACTGGGCTTGAGTTCTTCCTCTGTTAGAAGTTAAAATATCCGTGGTGAAATAGTGCTGGAGGACGTTACGGGATAAGGGAGCGTATAGTTCTTGGTCCTGCCTTTGTTTCAGTGTTTTGTGTGTGTGGTGTTCTGGAAGCTGGGGCTCCTGTGGGAGCTGGCTCTTGGTGTTTTATTTCCTCATGGAACCACAAGCTCGCTCAGGTTGGAAGGGACCTCAAGAAGGCTCTTCTCCAATCCTCCTGCTCAGAGCAGCACTGAGCCAACACTAAGCCCGTGCCAGGCTGCTCAGAGCTTTGTCCAGTCAGGTCTCTCCAAGATGGATCTTATATAGCCTTCCAGAGGCACCTCTAGCATCTTCTGGAATCAGAAGTGGTAGCTTCGTTTTCAAGAGATGTTGTTTTGCATGTGTCTTCCATGAACCTTTTGGACCACTTTCTGTGCTGGTGTCACATCTGGCCTTGCTAGGCACGAGGCAGCATCTCTCATTATCATCACAGTGGATTCTTGCTCAGGATTTTGATTATTTCTTTCTACGTAACAAAGAGGGGTTAACAATCCTTCTGTGTTCACCACTCCTTAATCCTTGCTGACCATTCACAGAGTCATAGAATCATTAAGTTTGGAAGAGACCTTCAAGATTGGCAGCACAACCCCACTGCCCACATCCCCCAGTGCCACATCCCATGGTTCTGGAACACCTCCAGGGATGCTGAGCCCCCCACTCCCTGTGCAGCCTGTGCCAGTGCCAGACTGCACTTTGGAGGAGAAATTCTTCCTAATATCCAACCTGATATTTGATCATCTTGGTCATCTCCTGGGCTTTATTAGTTAGCTTATGGTCTTTTGGGAGTGTCCTATCCAAAGGTTAACGCCTGGAAATCCTTTCCAGCATTAGATGGTGTCATTTGGAACAATGAGAAGGAAAGAAACAGTGCTAGAGGTGGAAGCTCTCCAAAATCAGGAAGACAGGATTGGCTTTGTGTCTTTCACGTCACTAGATCCTGCCAACTATTTTCTTTTCTGATTACTTTGGCCACAGGACATCTACTGTGTTTGCAGCGGGAAGGAGCTGGCTGTGCAATTAGTCTTATCAAGTTAATTTATGCATTCTTTGTGCACGAAGCCAAAACAGTATCCAGCTTGTAGAACAAGGGAGCTACAGAGGAGCAGCTAACCACTATGGAGCAGTGAATGTTTGCTTTGGGAATGGAAGCAGAAATAACATCTTGGAAGATGCAGAGGGAGCAGCTCTTGTGCACGTGGTCATCTCGTGCTCTGGTGAGCGTACTGTGGTGCAGAGCTGCATATGTAACCTGCAGAAAGCAAGTTTGGGAGGAAAGAGGCAGCCACTGTATGGGGAACAAGTTTGCTGCTTCCCTAATTGAGCCTCTCTGCTGTGTAAGAACATTTATGAAGAATGGCTTGTACAGCCGCATGGAAGGAATCAATCATAGGAAATAAAGAGCTTGTAATCCATTTAAGTAGGACTTTCCACCTCTCATTAAGCCAGAGACATTCGTGCTTAATTCTCTGGATAGCAGTTGCACAGCAGACGTGCGAAGTATTGATCGTAAAATGAATCTTGCTGTTTCTTTCCCCTTACGGTTTCAATTAAAGTGTGTGCAGTGGGTGTGGAGGCATTTTACTCCTTCTCAGTTGAGTGCTATTGGCACGGTTCACGCAGTTCCCTTCCTGCTGGCGTGAACCAAATTTTCAGCAATGCAGCAGGGAAGATGTCAAGGGGAAAGCAGATGACAAGACCTCTATAGCAATATGTTGGACTGGCTTCTGCTCTAGCTGCTAACATCTTCCAGACGAGATGAAAACTGCCCCTCGGAGGACCGGCTAACACAATTCACGTGTGGTTATGGCGAGCTCTCCTGCGTGTGTGTAGGAAAGGGTAATCAGGGAGGGAGGAAGAAAGGCTTGTCTGTAAAGGAAACTGCATGGCAGGGTGTGCATGTTCGAAAAACACTTCTGTTTCCACTTAGTTTCTCAGCAAAAACACATGCTGAGAATGGATAAGGCTCCGTGTAAACTTCTGTGCTTCAGCTTGGCCGAGCTGGCAAAGCTCTGGAGTCTGTGGAGAGGAAAAACTGCAATTATTTAAGCTTCTTAAGGTATTAATAGTTTAAATAATTAAAAAATAAAAGTTTCTTCAGTTTTCCTCAGCATCTGCCTATGCTTCCTTGGTCTTGTCTTCTCCCACTGGGGGGAAAAAATCACTTCTCTCACCTGTCTCTGTGTTCAGAACCTGCTGATGTGGTTTCATCTCTGAAACTGATGTCACAGTGCATCCTCCTTTGGATGGTCTTTAGGTAACAGAGGTTGAACACAGAATCATAGAGTGGCTTAGGTTGCAGGAGACCTTAAAGATCATTGAGCTCCAAGCCCCCTTCCAATGGCTTGAGTGCCACTTATCAGATCAGGCTGCCCAGGGTCCCATCCAAACCAGCCTTGAGCATCTCCAAGGATGAACATGGGGTGTATTGGTCAAGATGCAGCCTTCCTCTGCTTCCAGCTTCCCCCAGACCCGCTAGGCACATTGTGGCATGACTGTTCAGTTCTGTGACTCAGACATTTCCTCTTCCACGTCTTCTGCCAAGATCAGCAGCCACTCCTGCTGGTTCTGTCTGCGTCCTTGTTGTCTCACCCCAGTGTACTGTTGAGCTGTTTTTCATAGAATCATGAATATTCTGATCGTGTTCTTAACTGCTGACCCACTGTGATGCCCCCAGGTGACTCCTCCAGGCATGAAACATGAAGGTTTCTTCCCATGGTCTGTCCTCTGTTTATCAGCAGTGGTATTAATGGTTTTCTTTTGTAACATGGAAACAGGCTGCCTTTCCCTCTTCCAAAATGCCACTGTGCTGACTAGCTTGAACACCACCTGGATGCAGGATGACCCTAGTGAAGGGACTGGGATCTCTGCTAGCTGACCTGGTTCGGGATTTCAGCAACCTCATTTTGAGTAGAGCTGGGGTTGTCCTTGTCCCTCTGATTTAACTCATCAGTACGTTCTGGTGCCCAGCTAAACTTTTCAATACATCAAGCCCACCCTCACAAAGTTAAAAACAGAATGTTCTGCGACCTCCTGTTTGTTTTTCCTGGATGCCACCAAGCAGATCTTTATGGGCGATGTTAAGGCCTCCTTGGAAAGTCTGATTAGCATGTGCTTAGATGGAAGAACTGAAGCTTGGTAGCTTCTCCCAAAGAGTGGTATTATGCATTGACACAGGCTGCTTAAGGAGGTGGTGAGGTCGCCATCCCTGGAGGCGTTCAAGAACCGTGGAGATGTTGCACTTGGGGAGGTGGTCAGTGGGCATGGTGGAGGTGGACTGGGGTTGGGTTGAGGATCTGAGAGTTCTTTTCTAACCTTGACAATGCTATGAGTGTCTGCTCAAGTCCACTGTCTTCCTGGCATCTTCTAGCTTGGAAGCTGGCACGTGCTTCCCAAATGCTGGCTCAGTAGGGCAGGCCTAGCCTCTCTCACAGTGTAAAGTTTACACGTTGGTTTGGCTGCCCTAGCTTTCTACGGGAAGCTGTTTGTATTTCTAATTGAGTAAATGTTCCTGTTGCGGCACTTAGTCTTAGTTTTTCTCAGCCAGAAAGCACTATAGAAAGGCAGAGTGCTTAAAGGGCTAATTAGCTCCTTGGAATGGAAATGTAGGTATTGCTGTTACTTCCTTTACTGATCTTTCTACTTAAGAAAAACCAACAAAACGAAACTCCCTTTTAAACTTAACTTACAACTGAATTTCACATTTATGTTCCAGCAATGAAATAACATTTTTGTGTCTGCCAAACAGCATTCTACCTTGTCTGGCAGTTGCCAGCATTTCTGTTCAAGCACAGGAGACACTTTCCAGTGGGCAGCCCAAGTTGGGCTTCCCCAGTGATGCATGCTCAGAGGTGGAAGTTGACCTTAACACACTCAGCAGCTAACCTGAGGATGGGATTAACTCTATTCCACATCACAACAAATTCTTCTACCTCATTTGGATACTTCAAACTCTCCCCAACCATCTGTATTTTCATGGTTTATAGTTGGCTTTCTCTGCCAGGAACAACCAGGTTTTACACCTCTTAAGCTGCTTGAAACTTCTTTGCTACTTCTAAAAGCAAAGAACCCCATGAGATTCACAGCTGTAAGCAATTCATGGTGCACTGACAGGAGTTGTTGCCCATCTCTCCACCAAACCAGAGAAGGACAAATTATTTTCCCAGTGACGTTGCCAGGAAGATATTGTGAAAAAGGAACAAAACATGTTCTGTGCTTCCTCTTAATGAGAAGCCTTGGTGTCCTATCTACGCTTTGCCTGCATCTTACAATAAGTTCAGAACGTTTGTAGTTTCATCTGATTTTTTAAGAAATTGTTTATTTAAGAATAGTGGATGTCTGAAGAAGGAGGGCTCTGCTGCATAAGCCTGTTTTGAGCTGTTCTCTGGTAAAAACCTTAAACTCCAAACAAGGAAAATGTGCCCTTTCTGGACTTTCTGTTCCTGTTGTTTGGGGGAAGGGTTGGGGATGTCTTGTTTGTCATGTTATTTCATTGCCTGAAGTGACTTCATTTGCATCCATGTATGAAAGGTCTGTTTTGTGCAGAAGTCTTTGAGAGAAACAAGAAATGGAATCTGAACAGGCTGCCCAGGGAGTAGTGGGGTCACCAACCCTGGAGGTGTTACAGAACCACGGAGATGTGGCACTGAGGGATGTGATCAGTGGGCATGGTGGGATGGGTTGGGGTTGGACTTGGGGATCTCAGAGGGCTTTTCCAACCTTAATGGTTCCATGATTCTGTAATTGGATAATTCCCCTGTTGAGGAATCATTTGCCACATGCTGTGATTCCATCTCCTGGGGCACCTGCATGAAAGTGTTTCATCTTCACTCTGTGAAGTGCCAGTGCAACCTGTGTGATTGCCACCTTGTCATTACAAGTAAAAAGACTGCAAGATAGTCTCAATGACGTTGGAAAGATCTGTGTAACCAGTGCTGGTTGCTTCCTGGCTTTGGAGAAGGGGACAACCTTGCCTTGAGTGCAGCAGATGTTGGGTTTTCAGAACTACACCAGTGTCCTGACTTGCAAGGTTTTTTTGTTAGGGCTCAAGCTCATGCAGAAAGAGGAGATCGCATTTGGTTATTGCTCTGTAAGAAGTTTGCACAGGTTCTTTCAGTGATCTGTTCTGCTTCTTCAAACCTTTTAAAATGTGATGCACGATACGCACTTAGTTTGTGGAAAATGTGAAGAAGCTGGATTGCAGAGAGTATTAGCGTGCACTGTGCTTATTTATTTAGTGAGATTAAAGAATAAGTTTTTCTTTTGTAATCCCTTTGAAGTGTTTATCTTTTGAAGTCTGAATTCTCATTAAATGGAAGCGTACAACCCCCAAACTACATGCTGCCCTGGTTTCAAAGCTTTAATTAAAAAAAAAGAAAGCACCAAAAAACTTAAGAACAATAAACAGCAGGTCAGACCCATAGGGGCTACACGTCATCCAGATCCTGACTATTTGGGTCATCACTCAACACTCTGTGAATCAAAGTGACTCAATGGGGCGTCTCCCAGAATTAGGATGCAGTCGTAGGGTTTTTGGCGTCAGCAGGCATCGGGGTTAGACAGCGCCGTTCCCCTTGATAGATGTAAGAGTTCTCTGATAGAAACGGGTGAGAACATAACGACTTTTTGGAAAGAATAACCTCACTGATTCATCAAGAGGTCTTCAGGAGTTGGGTGGCCGTTTGTTGGGCGCCTTCCACCACCGAGATGCAGAATCTCAGTGATTGAGGCTGTTTGTGGCTTTGAGGCCTTCTCTTGCCGTCCCTGCCCTGAAAGTTTTCCTCTCGCAAGTTGAGATGTTCTGAGTATGAGCCAAGAAAATGTGGGAAGTGCTGCTCAGTGTGTGCATGTAGATTTCCTCTTGTGGGAACGGCTGTAGCAAACATCCCGTCTACAAGAATTGCCCTGTTATTGAACAAATGGGAATGTTGACCCTCTTCCACTTCTGTCTTCCAGTCTGGGGAAAATGAAATGGAGTTACTTTGTTTTGGATGAGTTCAGTTTTATTAAAGAAAAGATTGCTGTGAAGACTGTGAAGAGTCAGTGAAAGTCGCAAGGATTTAGATCAGTTCCCTTTTGTGCTTTACATCATTTCAGTCCTGGCTGGGCAGAAGGGATTGCTTTTAGTGCATGGAACTTGGATGGCTTGCTCTTGAAGAGCTGAACTGCCATTATTATGAAAATATTTTAAGAAAATCAGCATTTCCCATTTTAATTAGGGAAACAATTGACCTGAAGGCTTATAAGAATGTTAATAGGGATAACTGGTTATCAGTAAGGTTCTCATGTAGTCATCATAGGTAATTATCTGCTTAATAAGGTCTTATGCATAACTAGCTTGATAGAAGTTATACTAAGAGATATAAGAGATGGAGATGTTGAAATTTGACAGAGAATCTTGACAAACAGTGATCCTGTGAGTCACAAATGAGAGGAAAAGCATTATCTTTAATGTAGAAAGCAGCGGAATCTGCCAAAGCTCTTTTAAAATGGGTTGGTGAAAAACAAACCAGAAAAAAATCTCAAACAGGAGCAGAGTTTGTATTTTCTGCATCTGTCTGCACAGTGTGGGGGATATCCCTGTCCATTGCAGGGGAGTTGGACTGGATGGCCTTTAATGGTCCCTTCCAAATGTGAGGATTCTGTGATTCTAAGTTTACTTGGGCCTGATGTTTGGGAGATTGCACTTTGTGTGCTTGGATCTCATTGTCACATTGCTGTGATGCCAACACTAAATACATGGGAGTCACATGAAGGTATGACTGTGATGGCAATGGCATTTCTCTTCTATCCTCATCACCTCCCCAGCAAATCTGCTTCTCCAAAGCTATTGCCTCCCACGTTTCCTCTTTTCAAACCCAACAGTGACTGCATTTTGCATTGGCTAGGTCCTTCCACCTGTACCTTGATGGGTGGGGATGCAGACCACAGCTGTCCTCCTCTCCCTGACTGGCTGAGCCCACTCCATCCTCCCTCTTGACTTGAGGACTCTTAAACATCCATCAAAACATCACAGAATGATAGAATCACCAACGTTGGAAAAGACCTCTAAGACCATCTAGTCCAACCATCCCCCTATCACCAATATTCTCCATTAAATCATGTCCCTCAGTGCCACATCTATACTATATATACTTTTGTCAGGCTCCCATTAACATCATTTAAATCACTGTTAAATCCTGGCTGACCCCACAGCTGTTCAGAGCAGTATTGCTCATGGTGCTGCTGGATGTGCAGCAAGCTGCTCATCTCAGGACTATTAAAAGCTTTGTCCTGAGTTGTTGAATGAGATCAGAGTGACCTGTGTGAAACTGGGTTGGTAGATAAAAACCGAATGGGCATTGCAAGGGAGGACTTGGGCTGTACCAAGCCTTGTGGGAGGGTGGGCTGCTGTCAAACCTGGCATTCACTGGCTTCCTTTGTGTTATATTTGCCCAATGCACTTAAGCATTTGTGTTGTTGCTCTTCGTGTTTCTAAAATAACACTGAGATTGAATAGTCATGGTTTAATGGTTGATCCCACCTGCTCTGTTCTCCCCCTAGCCCATGGTTCTGTAAGGCTACAGGGATGGAGGAGTTAACTCGTGTGGACAAAAAAATCCAAATTTTTTAGGCCAGATCTCCCCAGAGAGCTTCCCTTTTAATTCCCTTTTAAAGCTGCAACTTCAATTCAATTCTCTCTTGCTTTTTTTTTTTTTTTTTTGGTTCCAAAAGCTATTTGGAAAGGAATAATGTGTGGCAGACTGAAACAGGTACCTACAGTCCAGTATCTCAGGAATGCAGCGTGTGTGCTAACTGAGCATCCTGGAGCTTTCAGATGATGATCCCACTGCATTTGCAGATGGACTCTTCTCTGCTCCCTGCTTTTTGGACAAGCTAGCTGGCAAATCTGGTTGTTCAGACCTACCATGTTTGCAGCCAGTGGCAGGCAATGCATTTTTAAAATCAAGGTTGATGGGTTGTGTGGGTTTGTTTTTTAATTTCTTTCCCCCCTTCTGGTGTTGACTGGATTTGAATAATTAATGTATGTTGTCTTGCTTCCTGTTTTCATTTCTGTGTGTAATGCTAACCAGCAGAGGTTTGAATCATTCATAGCCTGCTTTCTCCACCTCAAAGCAGTAGATGTCATGGGAACAGTGATTGTTTAGTATGGACTTTCTGTTTCTCTTTATTAAATCCATTCCTGGAAGCAGAAGTAAGTATTCAGCCCGTGATCTCAGCCAAGCAAAGATCTCTGGACAGATGGCATCCCTGTGGCAGTTCTGTTGGTGTGGTTTTATGAGCAGCATTGTGCTGTGCCTCAGCCTCTTCTACTGCTCAGAGGTTTGTATGTGTGGCAGGGAGGATGGGTGCTGCATTTCCTCTTTTCCTGTCCTTTCTGTGCATGAATGCCCTTCTAATGGCATTCATGAAGTAGAGGGAATGATTTTAGGCTTGCAGGTCGTGCCTTGTGTGATTCAGGGCATGTTGTGCATTTAGGCATGGCTTTTTCTGAACTCATGTTGGAGTTGTTGCTCCTCCTGACCTAGCCTATGGAGGGCAGCCTGAAATGGATGGAGAAGCATCCTAAATCTAAGGGCTCCCATAACATCTGCCCATGCTGTGGTTCAGCAAGAGGACAAGGGCAAGAGCTTCACTTGATGGGCTATGGACCCTTCTCATCTGTATTTTCCTTTTCCAATCCCTTCCAAGCAAAATATTTTGACCTTCTTGGTTGTTTTTGGTGGATTTTGCTGCTTTATAAAACCTCCATCTGCCTTCTGGTAATGATTGACAGATGTGCTTTTTGGCTGCCTTTTTGCACTTGGAGGGCACTCAGGCCCTCTGTGCTGAGACAGGAGTCTGGAGATGCTGAATCAAGTACTGCTGATGGAGACTGGGGGAGATTCTTCAGAACTGGGCAATAAACTTGAACTCCTTGCATTACCCAGGCTGTTGGTGTTCCTGGAGGGACTTTTCTTTAGAAAGAAGAGTTGATTTTTGGTCCCTCTCCACTCATAAAATACACTTGTACCTTGTTGAAGCAATGCTACTTGAAAATGCTTTGGTGCATCCCATCAACTGTGGATGTGCAGCTTACTGTGGTGAAAATTCATGCCTTAACAGGTAGCTTTGCTGGTCATGCTGCTGTGAGAAGGTGGGATGTGTTTGTATCTTGAACTGGTTGATCTGGGGATACTGGTGGAAGCCCTGGCAGCAAAGTCCTTCCTGTACATGCTGACATGTGATCCCTGTTCAAACTCCCTCCCCAGCCTCATCAGTGGTTTCTTATGAGCTGAACTGCTTGACATCTTTCTCTGGGAGGGTATGACTGCTCCCTCATTTTGTGTTACTCCTTGGTCATGGCCCTGTCAAACAGCAGCACTGACTGTCATCATCTTTTCTTGCTTCAACTTCGTTCTTTCCCATGTTGTCACCCATTTAGATTGGCAGCTCTTTCGGTACATAGGAGTGTGTGATATAGCTCTGATCTCTGGAAGCCCCTGGTACGTCTCCATCAGGCTATAATGATGCTGACTGTGTCTCCTATCTCTAAACTTTTGCATTATAAAGCAGATGAAGCTTCACGTAGGGACTTAATGATAAACACTCTAGCTTCGGCATCCCTAAAGGAATGGTGGATCCAAGACTTGCATAACACATGAGATTTATTATTGCTGAAGGGCAGCCTCCGTTCCCAAGCTCTTGGTTCTTCGGATGAATTGGATTTCTGCTTGAAAAATCAGAATTTACCAGCTTTGGCAGTGTTGTGTGGTGTCATTTTTCCAGGTGTCTGGGCTGGAGGAGATGGGTTTGGTGGGTTGATGGTTGGACTAGATGACAGCAGTCTTCTTCAACCTAAATGTTTCTGTGACTTGAAGAGGCAGTGGCTTCCCAGAAAAGTGGACTGCTGAAAAGCTCAAGTGCAGCACTTCTGGTTGAGATTGCCTTGCAATTCCTGTAAGCTAGCAAATAAAACACCTGGTTAAAGCTTTTAAAGACAGAGATGCTCTGTTCTCATCTCACACAGCTAAAGCAGAAAGGAGTGGAAATTGTGGAGGATGTCCTTTGGAACTGAGTTCATGTAGGCTTTCTAATAGCAACAGCTGTGCTCTGCTAGGTTTTCAGGCAGTAATATGTGTCTTGATGGTAGGGTTGTTAATAGCTATGCATGAATTTTGTATTCCATGTCCTCATGTAATTATTTGTTGTTCTGGAACTTCAAGGTGCAGATCGTGGCTTTTTTGAAGTCTCTGAAATAGAACTGAACTCTGTGTGTCTTCAGCATTTCTGTCCTATTCCATCTGACAGCTGTTTCTGCCTGCGGTGTGTAGGGATGGCAGCCTGGGAAACTCGCATTGCAGGGACAAACCGAAGCAGACAAAAGCTGAAGGAGGGGAGATAAGAAGCAACTTGTGCTGTGCCTAATGCTGAGTTTTATAAATAACGTGAGAAAAAAAATGGAGTGCAGGTGGGGAGGTGACCTCAAGCACGGAGGTGGCACAGAGCCTTGGGCAGAGCACAGAGGTGTTCTGACTAGCAAAGAGCTCTTGTTTCAGACTGGATGTGTTTCTACCTCTGTCCTGTGTGTCCATCCCCAGGGGATGGAGATGTAGGTTGACTCCAGACAGCAAATCCTCTGCATGGATCCCTGAGCTGTGCTTAAGTGCCTTAGAGAGACATGTCCTGACAGGGCAAAGTTATGTTTTGACAGAATAAGAGGCAGAAGAGCTACAGATTCTGAATTCTGCAGGCACAACAGTAATGGTCTGGTGGGCAGCATCCAACCAGCGAGGTCTGTCTGTCTGCAGGATGCTCAGTGCTTGGTGGTGAAAGCCAGGACAAGGCTGCCTTAGGCTGTCTGCATGAAAATCAAAAGCTGGAAAGGCTGAGCTGTCTGTACCCTTGTTGCAGTGTCTAACCTGCCACAGTGTTCACAACACACACGACCTGTGCGCCCTGTGCATTGGCTGTGATGAAAAGTCACGTCAGCCCAGTTCTTAGAGGCTTCCCTCCATATGACAAGGCAATGGAAGGTTCCTAGATGGCTAGGATACATCTTTAAATCATGTCATGTGTTGAGGCAGCCACTGATGCATAGAATCATGAAGGTTGGAAAAGACCTCTAAGATCCCCAAGCCCAGCCCACCCCCACCATGCCCACTGATTGTGTCCCTCATCCCCACGGTTCCTAAAAGCCTCCAGGGACAGCGATCCCCCCCACCTCCCTGGGCAGTCCATTTCTGACTGAAAGAGCCTGACTGCTCTTTCTGAGAATAATTTGTTCCTTATATCCAACTTGATGCCATTGAGGATGTTGCTACCCTGAGCCGAGGCAGCTTTTTGCAAGATGTGGGTGCTGGGGATGTTGCATGCAAGGAAATGGCTGTCCAAGAGGGTGAGATTTGCACGCATTCCACGAACACAACTTTGCATGCTCTGGACCGGCAGCTGAACACTTTGCAAGCTCAGTGGCTGATGAGCATCATTCACACAGCATGAATTATGTAGGCAGCAGCAATGTGTGGGGTTGCAGGTGTGCAGCAGTGCACGAGCAACCTGGAAAACCCTTGGTTGCCTTGGTGCTCCAATGGCAAATAGAACAGGTTGGTTTTTTGGGGAGTGTTTGATGGAAAGGAGATTGGGTGAAAGCTGCATCCGTGTGAGTGCTTGCTGATATGTTTTGTACAGAGGTGGAAGGTGCTGTCTGCCTTTTTTGCACACACAGAAGTGTCAGCACCTCATCTGGGACTGTTTTGCAGGCTCCATAGGATGCTTGTGATGAACTGATTGTACCTTGTCTGGGTTTCAGCCTCACAGAGGTTGAACTCTGAACCAATTTTAAGGTTGTGCTTGTGGCGGGCAAGGCTCTTTACTTTTCAGTCACGTATAGAGACCTCATCTGGGCAGCAAGTCGGCTGTTCTTGTCCTCATGTGGCTTTCCTTACTGATAACTCGTAGGAATGCATTCTCTTTTGGAGATGTAGGAGAAGCAGCATAAGGAAACAAATCTTGCAAACTAATTAAACTTCTCAGATTTGTAGAGTAACAAGCTGGAGATACTGGCTGGGCTGGGAATAGATCTGATTATCATTCCTTCTCTCTCGGTAACCAGAGGGCATGGTTAATTATTAAATTGCTTGTTGAAGTATTGAAATATCCCTTGGAACTTAATTTCCTTTTCTCCCCCCTTTTTTTTTTCTTTTTCCTTCCTCTTGCTGAAGGGCTCTCCCAGGACCTGATGGCTTTCTGATACGTCGCTCCTGAGGGGCTGGCAGGAGCATGGTTAAACACCAACCACTGCAGTACTACGAGCCACAGCTATGCTTATCATGCCTGACCGGGATCTACGGCTGCCGATGGAAACGGTACCAGCGGTCACATGATGACACTACCAAGGTGGGTGAGAACCCCAGCCAGAAGCCTGGGAGCCAGAGGAGAACATGGGCAGAAAGTGCTGGGTGCTTGGGTTTTGTTGGCTTGGAGAGATTGTGGAGATCCGTGGTTCTGTGGCTGCAGGTCTGGGAGAAGTCATTACCATAGAGCTGATGTGGCAGATGGACGTGGGGAACTGGTTGTGGTGCTCGGTGGGTTTGAGGCTTTAGGTATCTGGTTGTGGTGCTCAATGGGATTGAGACTGAGGTATCTGGTTGTGGTGCTCAAAAGCAGTTGAGGTTTTAGGTATCTGTGATGCTCAGTGGGATTAAGACTCTGGGTAGCTGGTGGTGGTGCTCAGTGGGGTTGAGACCGTGGCATCTGGTTGTGGTGCTCAATGGGGTTAAGACTGTGGGTGCTTGTGATGCTCAGTGGAGTTGAGGCTGTGGGCATCTGGTTGTGCTCAAAAGGAGTTGAGGCTTTACGTATTTGTTTGTGATGCTCAAAGAGGTTGAGGCTGTGGGTAGCTGGTTGTGGTGCTCAATGGGGTTGAGGCATTAGGCATCTGTTCGTGGTGCTCAGTGGGATTGAGGCTGTGGCATCTGGTTGTGGTGCTCAAAAGCAGTTGAGGTTTTAGGTATCTGTGATGCTCAGTGGGATTAAGACTCCGGATAGCTGGTGGTGGTGCTCAGTGGGGTTGAGACTGTGGGTGTCTGTGATGCTCAGTGGAGTTGAGGCTGCGGGCATCTGGTTGTGGTGCTCAAAAGCAGTTGAGGTTTTAAGTATCTGATTGTGATGCTCAATGGGATTAAGACTGTGGGTATCTGATGGTGGTGCTCAAAGGGGTTGAGTGTTGTGGGTTTGGCTAAATCTATCCATATTTTCCTATTGGTGCTGGGGAGAATCCTGTTTTTAACTTGCTTTTCTATTGTAGATGTTCTTGTTCTGCCAGTTTGTGGAGGCTGCATCTCTGTGTAGTCTCTGGGCTCTGTGTGTGTGGACAATGAGAACTAACTGGGGATGGACCAGGGGGCTGTTAGAGGTGACTTCACTCCCCTGAATAAATGCTGTTGTGAAGAGTTCTGGCAGAGGGAATCCAGGCAGTCAAGGCCAGACTCCCTGGTTGTTTGAGATGAGTCCCCATAAGACCTGATAAATCTGTGGGAAGGATTCTGAAACAAACTGCTGTCAGAGCTGTCACATCCCATCTTCTGGGTAATGGTTGTTGTGTTCTTCTGTGCTCTTGTGTTGTCTGGTATTCTTTTTTTTTCCCGATGTGTGTGCATATTACATAAAGAAGGAAAAGAAGTCACAAACACAGCTTAAATCTTGCTTGTTCTGGCAGTGGTCCCTGGGGATCCTTTTGTTGCTTTTTGAGGATTCAATTTTGCTCCAGTGACAGTCAGCTGCTGTTTCACTTCTAAGTCAATGAGCAGAAATCTTTCAGGCAATGGAGTACTTCTCCTCTGCAGAAGAGGCTGAGGGAAAAACACATGGGTGCAAGAGATCCCATGCCAGAGTGTTCCTGGTTCTGAATTGCATCGATTGCAGACGGTGCAGCTGGACTGGGAGCTCATGGCTTGTATTTGTGCACCACAGAACAGATTTCCTTTTGTAAAGCAGAAATGTTTGGGCTGGTTTTTCTCCTCTCTTGGTATTGGAACACAGGCCATATGAGGAGAGGCTGAAGGAGCTGGGAACGTTCAGCCTGGAGAAGAGGAGGCTCAGGGGAGACCTTATTGCTCTCTATAACTTCCTGAAGGGAGGTTGTAGTGAGCTGGGGGTCGGCCTCTTCTCTCGTGTCATCAGTGA
The DNA here is from genome assembly GCF_019238085.1 of Lagopus leucura. Classification (NCBI taxonomy): domain Eukaryota; kingdom Metazoa; phylum Chordata; class Aves; order Galliformes; family Phasianidae; genus Lagopus; species Lagopus leucura. Next base: position 126,240 of record NW_024962311.1, on the reverse strand, counting down.
TAGGAGCAGAGGGAATGGCTTCAAGCTACGGCAGGGGAGATTCAGGCTGGACATGAGGAAGTATTACTTCTCAGAAAGGGTGGTCAGGCACTGCAATGGATGCCCAGGGAGGTGGTGGAATCACCGAGCCTGGGGGTGTTCAAGGAAAGGCTGGATGTTGTGTTGAGGGACATGGTTTAGTGGGAGCTGTTGGGAATAGGTGAACGGTTGGACTGGATGAGCTTTTAGGTCTTTTCCAACCTTGGTGATTCTATGATTCTATGATTCTCAGCAATGGCTTTTCTGCTGAAGTTTCCTTTGAGCAAATGCTCAGGCGCATCCACACTGAAGGGTGTAGTTGTGTTTCTAAGATTTGGTCAGGAAAGCAGTGAGTTGTAATGTCTTGGCATGCATGCACATACTAATTTAAATACTCAAAATGCCATATTCCTTATGTCTTATGAACCAGAACATTGTGTTTCCAGGCTAAAAATCCACGGAAGAAAGCCTGCAATCGACTTTTATTTTTCATTGAAATCTGGCTGCTTGCGCCGACTTCATTTTTAACCAGAAAATATCAGTGGCAATTTGGCTTAGAATTACGTTTGTTTTTCTGGTGCTGGAGAAGGACTCGTGTTCGAAGCTGGGCTTAAAAATATGTCCAGGTTCTCGAGTCTGTTTTGAGGTATGCGTGTGTCTCAATTTCCACTTTAGTGCCCAAAAGGAGTAAACGTAGTTCTTTTGGGAGCAAGAGAAGAATGTCTTAATTATTTACATGTCTTTGGAGGTGTTCAGGGCCAGGTTGGATGGGCAGCCTGGGCTGCTATGAAATGTGGAGGTTGGTGGCACTGCTTGCAGTGGGGGGGTTGGAGCTTCATGATCCTTGAGGTTCCTTCCAACCCAGGCCATTCTATGATTCTGTGATCTACAGGCTATGGAGAACCAAGGTATGAGGGTACAAAGAATCTGTTCCCAGATTCAGAAAATACCACATTGTAACCTTTACATGAAGGCTTTACACAAAGGCATGGCACAAAGCTCTTCTATTGCCCTGTACCCATTGCTATCGCAACTCAATCACTGCAAACCCAGCGTAGAGCCAGTTGTAGCATAATGAAAAACCTAGAGTTACCTCTAGGAAGGGCACGTATTCATACAATCTTTACTGCTGTGTAGGCTACAGAAAGGCTCTCTGCATGCTATTTAGGAGATAGGGCTTTCTAGAGCCTTCCCCCACCTATGAACCGACCTTGCATAGAGCATCCTTCAAATCTGCTGTGTGTGACCCTGAATGTTTATTTTCTACTTGTGTTGCTGCTGAGCAGCCAGAGTTCTTAGGGATTCTGCTCCCCTTCACTCACATTTATGCAGATCAGGTTTTCTACTACACTTAAAAATTTACATGAAAATGTAAATTGTATGCTTGAATGCCAAGTTGTTTGTTTTTTTTTGCCGGAATTGTGGTGGTCTTTTGCCTTCACCTGACCCTTTGGGAACGGAGGAGAGGGGCTTAAGGCACACACTTGTGCACATGGCCTCCTTTCTGAATTAATTTTCATCAATTGCAATAAAGTTCATCAGCTGCAAAATTCCATAATCCATTGCGTGGCTTTAGCTTTATTAGCATGATCCCCATTTATGGTTGTTGGGGAAGATCTGGACACATCAGCTTTGGCTTGTGGCTGCCAGGCACCCTTTTAAAGTTCTAAAGTTCAGACAGCAGCAAGGTAGCTTGCAGACAATGCGATCCTTTTGATGAATTGCCAGCAATTAAACACGGGGCAGCACTGCTAATTGAACTCTATAAACACAATGCTCCATAAGCAGCCTGTCTGCTTCACCCGAGATGACCCTGTGCTGGGCACTGCAGTGCCAGAGCAGCTCTTGCTTCCAGAGTATCTTTTAACATCTTTGATCATCCATGCAGAGCTCCTGCAGGGTCAGTGTCCACGTGGGAATTGTTGATGGATTGCATTACGTAAATGTGGAGTCAGATCTATCAGCTGATTTTGTGCTTCTATTGATTCCAGAGCCATGTTATTTCCACGCAGCAAATATCACGCCAGGGAAATCATCCTAGGCAGGACTAGGGAGAGATTCTGTGGGAGAAAATTGCCATGATAATTTTTGATCTATGCAGATAATAGAAGTAGCTACATCCATTGGCTGGCTGTTTTTTGTTTTGTTTTGTTTTGTTTTTGTGGTTACTAAATATTGAAGTCTTGGGTGTTTTGCAATACTGTTTAATTTGCTGTCAAAGGGGATAAAATACTGCTGCTGATTGCAAAGGGCTGTGCTGCCTGGCTATGGGCTTATCCTAGAATCAGAATGTTTGGGTTGGAAGGGACCAGCTCAGGCTGCCCAGGGCCCAGCCATGGCCTTGTCACCTTCAGGGATGGGCACCCACAGCTCTGTGCAGCAGTGCTGTGGCATCATTGCCTCTGGCAAGAATTTCTCCCTAATGTCTGACCTAAATCTCCCCTCTTTTAGTTTAAAGCCCTTTCCCTGTGAATGATAACCATACACCCCAACCATGAACCCTTCTGGGTTACAAGCGGGTGATCAAAATGTCACTGGGATCTTTTCTTGTCTTTTTCATTCACCCTGCAGCTTGGTTTCAGCATATATGCCATCTTTTTCCTGGTACACAAGTTGCCAAGGATGGGCAAGTGTAAGGGCCTAGTTGGGTACATGTAAAAGGAAGGTCCATCATCTGGGAATGAACCCCAGATCCCTGGATCATAGACTCATTAAGGTCGGAAAAGATCACTACGATCATCTGGTCCAATCATCAACCCATCCCCACCACGCTCACCAAACCACCAGGAAGCTTTCAGACCCAGGTAGCTGAAAAAACAGGATTTTTTGTTGTGATTTCTGTTCTTCAGTGCCATTTACAACACACTTAAATGGGGTCTTTTGGATGCATTCAAGGCCAGGCTGGATGTGGCTCTGGGCAGCCTGGGCTGCTGGTTGGCGACCTGCACACAGCAGGGCTTGGAGCTGGATGAGCACTGTGCTCCTTTGCAACCCAGGCCATTCTGTCATTCTATGTGGATGCCCCATCTGAGTGAAAGGAGCAGTGCTAGTGATGAAATCCCACATAGGCAGAAATCCCAGTGCTTTCTAGATGCCCTAATCTTCAAGGTGTGAGAGTGAGTGTCTAGTAAACCACATCCTTATTAAGAACCTGAAAAAGATAGTGAAACTATATAGTGGAGCTAATGAGGTGCAAGTCCAAGTGCAGGAGTGGATTTCTTTGGTGGCCAATGAAGTGTTCCATTTGCAGGGTTGGAGTTTGGACATAGCATTAAGGTTTTGCTGTCCTAAAATCAGGACTTACTAAGAATCCAGCATAAAAAATAATAATAATTAAAAAATATATATCTATGTGTTTGCTGGGGGAAATATTGAGAAGTGTTAGGAGCACCCTCCTGGGGCTGTTCTGAACCTCTCTCCATGCAACTTGTGGCCATCACCTCTCATCCTATCATTCAATGTGTGATCTTGAAGGTCTTTTCCAACCTCAGTGTTTCTGTGATTCTGTTACAAACTTCCACCCTCTCCACTCCTCCAACACAGCGTTCTTAACTGGAATTTAGTAATTGTGACATCCCAAGTTTATCTTGTAGTGTGAAGTGATGTAAGTCCCTCTACAGGCTTAACTCTTACTGTGTTACTGGGCAAACAGAGGCATAGAAGCCAAACTGGTCTGTGATGAGTTGTTATTCACCCAGACTGGGTGAATGATGAATCCCAGGGGGCATGGAGTCACAGAATCACCAAAGTTGGAAAAGACCTCCAAGATCACCCAGTCCAGCTGTCCCCCTACCACCAGTATTTCCCTCTAATCCTAACATGGATGCTTCCATTATCTCAATACTTGTGAATGTGCTTAGGGGCTTCCCGATGGCTCTGGGTGCTGTCTGTTGGATTTGAGGACAGGATCTCAGCAGCTTCTGGCATGGGGGCTGATGCCATCAAGAACTGCAGCTACCTTGGGTCACAGATATGTTTCCTGCAGGTGATGCACTGGCACAGGTTGCCCAAGGAGGCTGTGGATGCCCCATCCATCCCTGCAGGCATTCAAGGCCAGGCTGGATGTGGCTCTGGGCAGCCTGGGCTGCTGGTTGGGACCTTGCACACAGCAGGGGGCTGGAACTGGATGAGCATTGAGCTCCTTTGCAACCCAGGCCATTCTGTCATTCTATGATTCTGTGATCCAGGCTCTGGGTAATGTTATAAATGGCCCGTGGGTAGCCTGACCTTTTTAGAGGTGATTGAGTAGCTCTTACAGCAATGGCTTGAAAACTTCTAATGCTTTGCTGTTACTGCTTTATTCAGAACCTTTGAAGTGCTCCATGCGTGAACTCCTTGCAATAAACAGGCAGACCAGCCCCCCTGCATACACAAAGGTGCCTTGTGTCTTTCCCAACATTATGGGCCTCCAGAGTTTTATTCAGATGGTGGCATTTCCTTGTTACAGCTGCCAGATGTGCTCCCTCCAACACTTTTTTCTTTGTGTTGCACTAATTATCTGGGTGAATAATTACGTTGCTGGAGCTCATTATTCCTTCCTCCCTCCTGCTTGCTCTTGTGCATTTTCAGGACGGTGTAGCAGATGCTGCTGATGCTCTCCTTTGTGTAGCTGCTGTGTGCATGGTGTTGAGTTAAAAAAAAAAAGAAAAAGATTAAATAAGGTGAGCTCAGCATCAGTGACTGTCAGTAGGTTTTTTGCCCTCTTATCATAGAATCATAGTGGCTTAGGTTGGACAGGACCTCGGAGATTATCCAGTTCCAACACCCCTGCTGAGGGCAGGGCTATCAGCTCAGGCTGCCCAGGATCCCATCCAACCTGGCTTTGAATGCCTCCAGGGATGAGGCACCCACAGCTTCTCTAGGCAGCAGTGCCAGCACTCACCACTCTGAGTCAAAGAATTTCTTCCTAACATCCGACCTAAATTTCCCCTCCTTTGGTTTAAAGCCATTCTCCCTTATCCTATCACTATCTGTCCATGTCAAAAGTTGCTCCCTCTCCTGCTTATAAGCTCCCCTCAAATACTGGAAGGATGCAGTGAGGTCTCCCTGGACCTTCCCTTCTGCAGGGAACTCAACCCCCAACTCCCTACACTCAGCCTTGGGGAACCTCACTGGTTCTCAAGTGCCCACTTTTGGAGCCTGCCCAGGTCCCTCTGGATGCCATCCCTCCCTTCTGCTGTGTGACAGCCCTTGGTGTCATCAACAAAATGCTGAAGGTGCACTGATCCCACTGTGCACATCCTTGATAAAGATACTGAAGATACACCAGAAAGTCCCAAAGTGGCCATTGGTGGACCTAGTTTTCATCCTGGATGTTAGTGAAAAGCAAATTAGAATCAGTAGCTTAAGATAGGTCTCAGTAGTTGATGTGCATGTGGCATGGGTGGACCAGTAGATCCAAGGGCTGGTGGACAACTTTTGTCTGTGCAGGAAAAGGAGCCTTTGGGCAGCTGAGGATGGAATGGGAAAGAAAGATAGGGACAAAACTGGGACAAAACTGGAGGTCACTTTCTCCTTATATTCAAGATTTGTACAATCACAGAATATCCTGGATTGGAAGGGGCTCATAATGATCTTCAAAGCCAACTCCTAAGAAATCTCCACGTTTCTTGCTGTCCTTAAAGCAGCAGCCAGAGGTAACTTATGTGTATTTTCTTCTATTTTTTCCTTTTTACCTTTGGTTTGCAGACAGAAGCTGGCTGCCCGTGCTTGCCAGGAAATCCACTATGTGTTATCAGGGGGTTTTGCCAAGCCTTTCCTAAAAAGTATTCAGAAAGTGATGAATCTGTGCACGCTGTGCTCACCCTGGGGGGAAGACAGGCTGGAAGCAGGTAGGGTCAGTGCCTTGGAGCTCTTGAGGATAAGGACTGCAGAAAGAGGATTTATTAAAGGCTGTAAGGACCCAGATTGGTAACCTACTGCTGTGGTGAGCTGATGGAGAGAAGAGCTGGGGCTGATGGAGAGAAGGGTTGGAGTTTGATGCGGGTTTCTGGATCAACAGATGGAGGGGAGAGGAGGAAGGCGCAGCCCACTGTGTTGCTCTCTGTGCTGGGAAAGCTGATCAGAGACTTAGGAGCTGTGGCTGTTGCCAAAATGGCAAGAAGAATGACTTCAGGTGCTGTGCTTTAGATTAAGGCATGTTCACCTTGACTGCTTTCTTCACGGTTTTTCTCTGGATTCCTCCTCGGATGTTCAGCTGTGCTGGTGTTTCCATGACGATCACCCAGGTTTTTTTGGCACTCAGAGCAGAAGCTCAATGCATCTGTTGCCTCCTGATGCAGTGTGTCCCACCCGAGGTACTGCAGTGCAGGTTTGCTGAACATACGACTGCTTCGTGGGTTTTTGGGGGGCTATAAAATGCCACAAGAGCTCTGTTTTGTCCACTGACCAGTCATGTGTGCAGAATCGTAGAGTGTTGCACAGAATAATTGCTTTGTGCAGATGTCCTGGTTAGCATATGTTGCACAAAGGTAAGGATGTCGAGTTATGGCTCATGGACAACTGAAAGTGCTGTCTGAAAAGCAATGCAAGGTGTCTGAAATGTGCAGATGTGGGATGGGCAATGTGGGGAATATCAAATACTTACAACGCCTCCCTCCTCCAAAGCATTGAGAGCTGCTTGTGTAGCTGCAAGACAGTATAAATTAGTTATCAAAGCATTCCTAATGAATTGAGTGTTCGCTGTTGAGCCTTATTCCCTTCAAATAAAATGGTAATGATTGAGGATGGTCCATCTGCTTAGAAACATCATGTGTCTTTGAGCTGAGGCTTCTGATGGCTTTCTTTTTTTCTTGTTTCTTTTGTAAAATGATGAAGCTGCGAGAAGAACGTGGAGCTGTGATCCGTCGACGTAATGGATTGCTGTGCTGTGTCTGCGCTCCGTGTATTAATTCATTTCAGAGTGAAATACTCTTGTAATTCCTACTTGGCAGGAGTTGTGAAATGACCTGAGCAGATGAGCTGAGCCACATTGGTGTGATCTATCTGTGGGCTTTAGAGCTGAGACTTTGCTGTGTCTTTAGTGCTAATCCCCTGATGGCCAAAGGTCACAAAACTTGCTTGCCTTGCTGAAAGCTGCTGTTAGAGGAAAGGTGGATTCGCCCTTTTGGGTACAATTTCAATTTGTTAATGCTCATGACTGTAGGACCAAAGATGTGAGTGATGTCTTGATGAAAGATGCTCTTTCATGCCTGTTTGATTCTGCTTTGGTCCCTAAGGCATCGAATGGTGGTTTCTGCAGTAGCATTCGGCCAGTGATCCAGAGCTGAATCTCCACGAATTAATACATGAAATGATGTTGGAGTGATGGGCTAAATGCAAGAAAATCCAATTGTTGGATTACATATTGATTTTTTTTTTTTTTTTAATTGTTTCTCTTCAATGCTTGCAGTCAAAACCAAAACACTCCTGTTCTCAGCACTTGAACATCCTTTAAATACCCCCTTTGAGCTTTTCATTATACAGGAAGGCTGTAATGTGACACAGGGCTGGGGGGGGATGGGGTCAGGGTGCTCCTGGCTGCACGTGGCCGTATCACCCTGCCCACATTGCAGGGTCTTCTGCTGAACTCCCTTGGTTTTGTCCTCTTTGCAGTTGCATTGTCTTGTAGGAATTATACTGTCTGTTTCAGCCCCACTGAAATCAGCCCCATGACATCAGTTTCTCTGTGCTCTGGGAGATACCCAGGTACTCAGGAAAGATGCAAACCTCTCTTGGCACCGCTCTCCTGGCATCAAGAGCTCTCCCAGGAGCATGGACACCATTAATGTGTTTTCTTGGCAGTGTTGTAGGATTCAGCTGTTGAAATGTGTTAAAAACTTCATCAGCAGTGGAAATGTTTTGTGAAGGAGTGAGACTTCTTTTGGTCTGGATAGATGGAAGTCTCCTGGTTGGCTGCATGGAGCTGAGAGGTGCCCTTGTTAAGGTATCAGATGATTCTGAATAGGATGGGATCCACAGGGATCATGGAGTCCAACCCCTGGCCCCACAAAGGACCACCCTAAATTCAAACCCTGTGTCTGAGAGCATTGTCCAAATGCTCCTTGAACTCTGGCATGACAGACTCATAGTAGCTGGGACTCAGAAACTGTTCTTAACCCACTTGAGCTTGCTTACTGTTGGGTCCTGTATCCTCAGACAGTGCTGAAGCCATTGACTGCTTAGAAAGTCAAACCTGCAGAAGACCACTGTCGCTTGTATCTGTTCATACCATGGATATGAAGCCCAGAAAGCCGATATATTTATGACTGACCAAAAGCCCAGTCTGCTGGGCTGCGCTGTAAACAGAATATATTGCATACAGTTCCAGCCTTAATGGATTTAGGTTGTATTTTTCCCCAACACCACCCTTCAATGTAAAGGAGTCACCAGTGATTGCAGATATTGTGGCTTCTGTAAATTCCCTGTAAAGGTTGTTTCCTACTCCAGTAATGCTTGTTTGAAGGATGGTAAATTCCAAGCCCCAGGAAAGCAATGGGGTTTGACTTGCTGCCTGGTGCTACCACTGCTGTCAGGTGAGGGTATTTCACTAATGCTAATTCTCAGGCTTAGTCCCCATGCAAACAAAATGGTGGTGGGAGGGAGTCTGCAGAACCCATTGGCTGTGTGTCTGACTTTGGGTTAAGGGGTAAGATTGAGTGATTAACGTGCCCTATGATTTATAATGCTTTATTGGTGTCGAAGGTTTTTACTGCACAGAATCTTGCAAAATGTGTTCCAGGCTATGGATGGCCAGCACTGAGCTGGAGCTGCAACTGGAGAAAGGGGACAGCAAGGCAGGGGGAAGATATGGGAGAAGAGATAGGGAAGGGGGATCTTTGAGACCTGGCTTCTTGCAGCAAACCATGTGCTTTGCTAACAAGAGCTGGTGGCTGTACAGTTTGGGTTTTACCAGGGCTTTTCTCTGATACCCTTTCTGTCTAGAGGTGGTGATGTGCAGCCAATCTTGCAAAATCTTCACCTGTTGGAAGGATTCTAGCTGAGAGATGAGGTTGGGTGCTCAACCAGCACATTGCCTTGTATGGGAGAACTTCCTCAGCTGTCCCTGTAAGTGTCCTCAGACAGCAGCAAGAGCGTTGCACTGGGTGAAATCACACACTTTGTGTTTTGTTTTTGAGCTAATGCTCAATAGAATCAGTAAGGATGGAAAAGACCCCTAAGATCATCCAGTCCAACCAGTGACTCCTTACCACCGTGCCTGATCAGGCTGTGGGATTCAGCAGGCTTGTGCTTTGCTATGGAAGCTGGTGAGGCCAATTGATGTCACGTCAATTCCCTTAAATGCATGTTTTACTTTTCTTTGTGACTCTTTTTCTTTGCATAAGCAAATAATTCACTATTCCCATCCAACACCTGTGAAAGGACTGGGGAATTCCAGCACTTGCAGTGAGGAAGGTAGAGTATTTACTGAAGGCTTTCTAAAAGCAGGAAGAAGTATCATTTTTCTTCTTGCTTTCCAAAAGAACTGAATATATTTTCCCTCTCAGCCGTGTAGCTGCCACCAGTGCTAGATTTAAGCTTTTGAAATTGAACTGGAAATACCTTTTTCACAAGAGGCAATGGGAATGATACTCCTGCCAGCACAATGAAGGATACTCCTGCCAGCATAAGCCTTGTTGTTTGTAGCTATCATAGGTTGATTTGCTGTGTCACTATTTACATGGAGAGTTTGTCCCTTCTCATGAAGACAGCAAGTGCTGTAAGTGAAATGTTAGTAGAATCATGGAAGGATGACTGGTTGGCCTGTTCTGTGTGAAGCCCTATCTGATCTCAACAGGGATGGCAACAAATCAGGGTTCTTTTCCAGAGGACTCTGTCTTATCCTTATTCAGAGGGAAGCAAGGATGACTTTGCTGCCTTTCAGTTGAGCTCAAGTGATTTCCTTCATTTTTTGGCTTTGAACTTCCTTGCCTGCCAATCATCAAGTCTCTTCTCCCGGTGCCGTTCCCTGATTCCCAGGTGTCCTGGAAGAGATCCAAGGACGGAGCATAGAAAGGAGAAAGACTCTGCCGTGTGTCCTTGCTGGGTAGCTGAATGTTTGTGTATTAGCTGAGAAAAGAGGTTTTGTTTTTTCACCTCACATAGGGGAAAAAAAAACCAAACAAACAACTTTATAAAATTACTCATAAAATTACTTCAGTGAAATCTGATCAGGGATGCCCGTGGGTCCAAAATGACCACAAAAATTAACCAGATGAGAAAGAAACCTGGCACCAAAGTGAAGAATGAGTGGAACGGAGGAAATTAAAGGAGTGGGATTAGCTTGTGTGGGATTTTCCCTTGGTAAGCATGTGCTGAACCACAGAATGGCTTAGGTTGGAAGAGATCTCAAGGCTCATGAAGCTCCAACTCCTCTGCTGCAGGCAGGGGCTGCCAACCTCCACATTTAATACCAGCCCACACTGCCCAGGGCCCCATCCAACCTGGCCTTGATGTGTTGAATGGTGGGACAAGTGGAAGTCGTAGGATTAGATGGGGATCCTGCACACCTCCCCCTTCTTCCTGCTGCTGTGTGAAATGCTGATGGGAGCTAAGGCTACATTCCCATTGGGGGTTGCTGGTGACAGTGCGTTACATATTGATTTTGGCTCTGCTTTTGTGCTTGTTTTAAATGGCTGTGGGATAGCAGCCTTCTGGGGAAGTGAATAAAGAAGGTCAAGGGATTGTAGTGCTGAAGAGGTTGAGCTTCCAGTGAAGCCGTGAGCAGAGAAAGGGATGGTGGTGTCCTGCACCTATAGCTTGTCTTAAAGGCAAATACTGATGTCCATGGTATGTGTGTGTTTGGGTCTGAGTGCTCCACGAGGGAGGCAATGCTTCACCAGCAGGAAGAAAGACACAGTGATGGATGTGTGGATGGTGGGCAGTGCTGTGCATTGCAGCTCGATGGGCTGTGCTGCAGCATGTTGCCAAGATTAAGGTGAGAAGGCTTCAACTGAGACTGCCCAGTGTTTATTGCAACTAATTTCTCTGCCCGAAAAAGCACACACTGTCCTTCAGCCTCATCCCTCTGGTTACAGATTAATGAAGAATTGAGAAGAAAAAGCTTGGGAAGAGTAAACTTCCAGTGGAACAAGCAAAGCAGTTCCTTTTGAAGAGCTGCTGCCATGTTGTGTGCTAATGAATGGTGAGAAGTGCCTGTAGAATGAGAAAAAGGAGAGCTATGGCAATATTCTCACCTCTCCTTTAATAAAAGTGCTGTCTCTCTGCTGTTGATAAGCGACTTGGAGGCAGGGTAGGCTGAGGACAGGGGTATTCTTGTGCACTATTTCCATACCTGATCTCATTTTATATGTACAGATGCAGAAAATGAACATCTGGGAAGAGCGGGGAGAATGGAGCTATGAATGGGGCTAAGAAATCTCTTCTCTCTGGCTTGGCACCTGGGTCATGACCATAAACCCAGTTTATACCCAATAGCACAGGGTAGGCATACACCCAACCACTCCAGGTTCTATACCCAAAGCATCAGTGGCTTTTCGACCTCCCATCCAGCGCGTAATCTGGATCTGGGAAGCCTCCTTGGAAAAGATCTTGTGGTTTCCTGGAAAGCTTCCACAACTTGGCACTTTTTTTGGAAGGTCGTACTGAAAAATCCCAGTGTGCTGTTTTCTTTTGAGCTGACTTCTCTGAAAATTAAGTTTCCTGGCAGTTGAGTGTGCAGCTCTCCTCAAAAGTAATATATGTAGCTCTAAATGAGGCACATCTCACCACGTCTGAAGGCAAGTTGTAACTGCACTGTGTTACAGTCGTGTGCGGATTTATTCGAGGTGAGCTTGCAGATTCTGGTGCTGCGTTCTCAGTGCTTTTTAGGGGTTTCGATGCTGTCTTGCAAATTACCATCATCCCATACTCCTTGGCCTGAAATTCTGGGGAGAGGGTCAAGCATTGGAATGGGGAACTGGTGGAGTTCCTGGAGGTGTTCCAGCACTGTGGAGATGTGGCACTGAGGAACATGGCCAGCGGGCATGGTGGGATGGGTTGGGGTTGGGTTTGGGAGACCTTGGAGGGCTTTTCCAACCTTTGTGATTTGAATTTTGAATGCAGTTGCATGTCCTCAGTGACCTCAGGAAATATTGCAGAAGCAGTTTTGTAACAGCCATCTTTGTTTGCATGAGCAGGCGTGATTTTTGCTTGAATAGACTCTAACAAGTCTTTGCAAAAGTGGATTACAAAAGTCTGTGTCTCCTTAATTTACTGCTGTCTAGGATCCTCAGTCTCCAAGACCACAGAATATCTTCTGGGAAAGCGTATCTGGAAACCATGCCTACCAATAACACAGTATTCAACTAAGGTGATGACATTCAGTGGCATTTCTTGTACAGAAGTCGAGCTAGATGATTTAATGGCCCCTTTGGTTTTTAAAACGTGTACATGCTTTATTTTGTGATGTAAAAAGCTTCTCAATTGAGGGCAGAGGTTAGCTTGCCAAATACATCGCAGCTGTTCATCCTAATTTGGAAGGGGAGGCTGCTAGAAATTCTGGAACAGGAAGGCTTGGAAACTAGAATGCTTTTGCATATTAATATCTTTCTGCCTTTAATACAGATGTTCACATTCATGCCTCCTGTTCTGGGAGTCTGGCCAAGTTTCTGCACAGAGTAACTGCACACAGCTCCGGGTCCTGTCCTTCACCCCCACATCATCCCAGAACAGGTACAGCCTGAGATTAATTTCCCGTTTGGAGTTTCCAATCCGTTTATTAATAAATGAAACACGTGGCTGGCTTTTGCATGAAAGGGGCAGATAGAGCTTATTTCCCTGCAGGGCAATTGCTCTTTGCAGTTTGCAAAGTCGTCCCGTTGAATTGAGAAGTCACCACAAACGGAAACTGCTGGCCTTGCGTGCGTTGTCTCAGCGACGGTTGTTGAGGGGATTTATTCTGACGGTTGGGGCTGTGGCTTCTTCCACGTCTGCCAGGAAAAATACAGCATGGTTTTGTTTCTGATGCTGTGTTTTTTTCACATCTTATGTGCGTTTGGTCCCAGTTATGATGGCTGTATCTTCTAGGAGCAGGGCAAACACCTTCTCCTCTGCCCAATCTGTGCGCTCTGTCCCACGCTCTCAGGAAACTGCAGTTTGGATCCAGCAAAACATTCAGATGACTGCAAAATTTCCATACTGCGGGAGTTCAGTGATGTTTAACGTGGGATTTTTCCTGAATGTCCACGATGCCTCATCTGAATAGATTTTATGACCACTCTCCCACCAAGTTTTGGTCTTGGTTGGAAAAGACCTCTAGGATCGTCAGGTCCAACCATGAGCCCATCCCCACTCACAGAATTGTAGAGTTTTGGAATCATTGAGGTTGGAAATGACCTCTAAGATGTGCCTGCTTTGAGTCCCCATCAGGTCACAGGAGAGATCCAGCCATAGCCAGCCACTCCAGACTTCTTGGTTGCATGGAGGAGCCAAGAAATCCCTCCAGAATAATAATGCAGGCGACCAGATTCTGATCTGCAGCCAAGGCAGTGAGAGGACACCTCTTCAGCAAAGGCTAGCTGAAGCTAAAGAGCTCACAGCAAAGATGGGTTATAATGATGGGTTTGGGGTTGTTCTTGTGAGCTTCTCTCAACGGATGTTGAGTTTTCTCAATGAATATTGGAGCAAATACCCAGAGTACCTGCCAGGGTAGCTGCCAGACCAGCTCTGCCTCCTGACCCCAAGGTCTGCGCATCTGGATGTAAGAATGTATAAGGGTGTGTGAAATATTCATACAAGATGCTGCTAACCTCAGAGCTTGGCTAGAGCTGCTGCAGCCTCACTGATGCTGGGCTCTGCTAGCAGACTCTCCTGTTGCAGTGCTGTGCTGTGCCATTTGCTGCAAGTTCCCTGAGCTGCCATCTGCAATTCAGTTCTCATCCCAATAAATTTGGGCAGGGAGGGAAACATTGCTGTGCAAACAGGACCAAACTAAGTAATGAGAGTAAATCCTTGGCCTGTAGGAATGCCCTCTGCTTAGTTCTGCAAACAAGATCAAGCTGGCTACATTCCAGCAGAGCACAGCCCATTCTTTTCCTTGGTTTCCTGTTGTGATGGAGAAGCATAGCAGCCCACAGCCATCTGATTTAAGACTTGTTTGTGTTCTGCTGTCCTGCACTTCCCAATGCTCTCAAGTGTCATAGGGGTGAGAGTGAAATGAAGCCATGCAGCAGATGAGCAAAGGTGGGTTGGTTTCTGGCAGCCTTGAGGTTTGGGGAGAAGAACTTAAAGTTGTGTGAGGATGTGGCTTTCCTGGCATTTGTCTTGGGTGAATCACAAAACAGTTGAGACGTCTGCCAGCTCATCATTGTACAGACAACCTGTCTGCTTGCGGGGTCTCTGTAGGGATCCTGATGTCCTCAGCACTGAGGTGATCAACTTGGACACCAGAAACGCTTGTGTCCTTATGAACTGGGGAGCTCTTTGTTAACTCATTGGCTTGCTTGAAAAAATAAACAAACAGAGGAGCAAAGCTTAAAAATAAGAGTTTATTCACCGGTGGCCATGGGTAGAATCATAGAATCATTAAGGTTGGAGAAGAGCACTCAGATCATGTAGTCCAACTGTGTAGTTGAACTAGGATTTGTCTGCCTTTCTGTCTTGACTTCCTCTTGAAAATTATAAATCTTGATTTTAGTGGTATTTGAATACAGACTCAAACTCCTCCTAGTTGTTTCTAGGAGATCTACTGCTGGGCTCCTAAGTGTGATTTCAAGGGTCTAGGTGACAGTTGGAGATGTACAAGGAGAAGCTGGGCTTGTCTGTGACTGGAGGTTTTAATGGGCTTTTTAGTGACTGATATTTGTAGCTCTTCTCAAGCTTGAAAATGTTCATCCCTTCATGCCACCTCTACAATGAGCTGTTAGTGGAGGAGAAATGATGAACTGGTCTGAAACCATCATTTATCATCTCCTTGACATGTGGTTCTGAGCCTTTATTTGGCAGCATGCATATTTGCACATGACATCAGCCAGCACTTGAGAATCAATTGACTTCGCTGCAGTCAAAAGAGGCTCGTTTTCAGGAACAGTTATGGGAGGGGAAGGAAAATAAAAAGTGTGAAACTTAGCTTTGTTTGAAGTCTTCTCAACTTGGAACGTTCTGCCTGTTGAAGGTTCAGTCACTAGTGGTTGACTGGTGTGCTTTCCTGAAGCTCACTGACCAGTTGTAGAGCCAAAGCTTTGTTTCAGGGCCTGCTACTCTCAGATGAAAGGTGCGGTTATTCAAGTTTCTTTCTATGTGCCAAAGGCTGCTCATGCTTAAAGGAGTGTAACTCTGACGTCTTTGCTTTGTCTCTTGGGTGCTGGGTAGAGACCATGTGCAGTAGCTGTTGATACAAAGGTGATGTGGATGGAAGTGTGGTGCTTTTAACCTCAAACTGTGTGAAATCCTTCTTCCTCAACTGGAATTCCCAAAGTCCTAAAACTCTTCTCAACAGGGTCAAACCAGTGGGATATTTAGCAAAGGGAGATCACGTGAAGCTGGGCTTCTCTCCTCTTTACCCAGGAGAAAGATTCATAGGATCCCAGAAGGGCTTAGATTGGAAATCAGACTGAAAGCAGCCCTTCTGGTCATGATGCTTAGGGCGTTGCTTTTTTGGTGTAGTGCAAGAGTCTGGTGGCATCAGCCCTGTCACAAGGCTGAACGCTGCGGGTTAACGGTGGAGGAAGAGCATGCATTGACTTCTCCAGTTGCCCAGACTGCTGGTTTCACCACAAAGCTGTTTCATTTGCTAGCTGTTGTCTCTTGTGGTCTATTTTGTGTTGGTTTTCTTTCTTGTTTTCTTTTTTTTTGGTTCAGCTATGCTGGCCTCTCTGAAAAAGCAAACCACCTCCTGGTTCCTCTAATTCAGTACACGCTGCTGCTATGTCTTGCTTAGGGTTTGCTTAACAAGCCTATCTTGTAACCGCTTACACCACCGCAGAGCTTGAGCAAACCACACTGCTGTGAGCTGTGCTGTGCTGGAAGGTCAAGAGCTTGAAGCTGAGCAGGATGTGCTGGGGTTGGTTTTAGCTGAGTGATATCTGAAAAGGATATCTCATTTCATTGCTTCTCTTCTTGAGGTCGATGAGAATTAGTGTGCATGTTTGCAAGGGTTATTAGCAGGGCAGCCGGGTCTGAATGAACACTTTTATTGCATTTGTCTGCTGCCATCTTGGGGTTCCTGCTTCTTCAGCAAGAAGTGAATGATAAATGGCACAATGCAAAATGAAACTAGTGTGGATGCTGTTCTTAATGCACTTCAGTGCTGGCTAAGTGTGGCACTGTTGTGGTTATAATGGACTGTTGTATGACACACAGACCCCAGCACCCACATTATAGCTGTGATGGTTGACTTCTTTAACATTCAGCCCTTGAGAGGTAAAATGAAATCAATCCTGCAAGCAAAGCTTCTTCCCTCTTTCCAGATGGACACCGGCTTTGGGTACTCAGCTGCTGCTGAAGCCTGTGACTTCATTTGGTTTCCCTCCGGCACTGCACTGAACCCATTGAAATCTCTTACAGGCAAAAAGAAGAAAATCCCTTCCATATGTCAAGTATTAGAAAAACACATGATTTTTTTGACTTGCACAAAGCGTCCCGTTGTCTGACAGATATGGAAACAAGTGCACTCTTGTTTCTGGGAAGCTGAGCTCTGACCTTACACTGATAAGTCTGACATGTCACTGTCTGCTGTTTCAGATGGTCTCTGTTCGCGTTAACTGGGCATGTGGAGGCTGGGCAGGGCTCTGATCTTATCATTTTTCCCCTTAAAAGAGAGAGACTTCAGTATTCTCTGCTCTAAATCTCTTACTGTAGTCTTTCAGGTCACTGGATTGGCCCCCCCAAAGACAGGGGAGAAAGCATTTTGTGTGTTAGCTTGTTCAGTGGCTTTTGTTAACAGATGTCTTTGCCCTCTGGATTCCCCCAGACTAATAAATCTGTGATCGATGGGGCAGTGCCTCATGAGGCCAAGTGCAAATGCATGGAACTTACCAATTGAGTCAGACCACAGATTACGTTGCCCAGCATCCTGTCTCTGCAGGAGCCCAGCAATGGGTGCTTGAGAGGGGCAGCAATCCTCCTGTTTTTGCTCTGTGCTCCTTTCTTCTCTCTCTTGACCTCTAGCAAGTGGCAGCTGTGTGCAAAATGTAGTGTTGCTTGTGCTCAGCTGGAGCGGTGTTGTGCCAACAGCTTACTCCAGAATTGCTGTAACAGGAAAATGCATCATGGCCTGAAAAATGGTCCTTGGGTCCCTTGGAGGGGTTCCTGAGAAAGTGGGAGCCTGCCTTTATCTGGACTGGGATCTTCATTAGAGGACTGCAGTGCTTGCGGTGAGGGATGCTGCCTGGTGATGAATAATGGGATGAAGCGTGAACCTTGTGGTCTCTGGGTGTCCTTTTCTTCCCACTGCAGTGGATGGTTAGTTTGGCCAAGAGGAAGGTGAGAAGGAGAAAGACAGGGACGTAGGTGGGAAAGGGAGGAATAAATAGGTGGGAAAGTTCAGACAGAGCTGCAGCAGAAGCTGTTGGAGGTGCTGGCAGAGGTGGTGCATCGTGCTCTCAGTGATCCCACATTCTGGGGTCTTTGTCACTGTTTGTTTTGTTTCTAAGTCCTATCAGCTCCCATTAGCATTTCACACAGAAGCAGCAACAAGGGGGATGTGTGCAGGAGTCCCCATCTAATCTCATGACTTCCACTTGTCCCGTCACTCAAGCACATCAAAGCCAGGTTGGATGGGGCCCTGGGCAGTCTGGTCTGGTATTAGATATGGAGGTTGGCAGCCCCTGCCTGCAGCAGAGGAGTTGGAGCTTCATGATCCTTGAGTCTTTTCCAACCCAAGACGTATAGAGAGGATGCAAGTTGCCTGGTACTGTCATTTTATGAAGAGTTAAGAGCAGCCCAGGGGTGGGAGACACAACAAAACACCCAGAGTATACAAAAGAAGGACTGAAATTTCATAGAATCATTGAGGTTGGAAACGACTACGAAGATGATCCAGTCCAACTCAACCTGTCCTCACCATGCCTACTAAACATGTCTCAATGTCACGCCCTCCATTTGTGTGTGGGCAATGACAAATTTGTTTGGCTGTTGTGCATCAAGGCAAGAAAGTCTCGTTTTGGACTCTCATTTGAGCTAACAAGTCACGAAAGGATGGAGATGAAGAGCTACCAGCTGTGCACATACAGCTGACCATCAGCCTTTCAGTGAGCACTTCTCTGAAGACCAGGCAATTTTGAGTGACTGGAGTAGGAACCCACTTATGTATACAGCTATTTTCACATACTTGTTAATCTAGGATATTGTTCTGCTGCTCTGAGCCTCTCTGTGTGTAGTGTGACTTGGGCAGGGGTGTTACCTTCATGGCAATAGAAATAAATTCAGGATCATCACCTCCTGATGATTTTTGCTGGAGTTGTGCTGTTGCTCTGTAAAGACTTATGTTTTCAATAGAGCTTTTAGTTTTCCTCAGGGATGCTGTGTTGGATACTGGCTTCATAATACTGCCTAATTAGGCCTGAGTGGAGTAAAGCACTGTCTTCCAGCTTCCCGTTCAAGTATAGCTTGGGCTAATTATTTTGCATCTTGGTTGCTCAGGAGTCTGAGCTGGGCACACAAAATGCAGGTGACCTCATCCAAATCTCTGCTCTTCCTTCATGTCTGGCTTTGACCCAAGGTTGGAAAAGCCCTCCTAGAAACCCAAACCCTGCCCACCCCCACCATACCCATTGGCCTTGTCCCTCACTACCACATCTCCACGGCTCCAGAACACCTCCAGGGATGGTGACTTCCCCACGTTCCTGGGCAGCCTGTGCCTGACCACTCTTTTTGGAATAAATTTCTCATACTACCCAACCTGATGTGCTTGGTGTCTTGGGATTATATGTGCTTTTTTTGCTGGATTATACAATTGGAGAAGAAAACTGCTGCTGCTTTCATTTTGATTCGTAGAATCATAGAATGGTTTGGGTTGGAAGGGACCTTGAAGCTCACCCAGTCCCAACCCCCTGCTGCAGGCAGGGACACCTCCCATAGCCCAGGATGCTCACAGCCCCATCCAGCCTGGCCTTCTGTGCTTCCAGGCAGGGATTCCTTAGGAATGTAATGGCAGGACCAGCGTGATGCCCTTGTTTTGTAGGAGGGTGCCATGACACTGACATGATGGTACATGTTGATGCCAGGGCACGACTGGTGCAGACACCAGGAGGTTCTGAATGGTTGTAGGCACGCTTTGGATGGAAATGCTGGTTGATAATGGTTACAGCTTGGATCATTATGAGAGTTTGGTTCCTAAGAGGCTGGTGGGGTAAATACAAACAAAAGGAGAGAGATGAGCACTGACTGCCGGCCTGGGTCATCTCTGTAATTAATGCTTGGCACAAAAAGCATCACAAGGTGCTGTTTCTCTATCATCCAGCATGTGATGATAGTACTTGGCTCCTCCAAGGTCTTTCTGGTGGAGTAAACATTCCCTTAGAAGTAACAAACTTGATGGATTTTTCTCTATTTTCAGCTCTCCGTTGCTGACTCTCTCAGCAATTTCCCATTAGACTCTGGGAAATGCTCAGATATTTCTTCCTTCCCTGTCTTTCCTGGCTGGCTGGGATGGGGCTTTGAGCAACTCCCTGCTCAGTAAGTCAGTGTGTGTTCTCACTGGGTTCAGTTTCATCAGTTCCTCTCCGGGAGCCTGTCACTGTTTTCATAATAAACTGTGATATTTATGGGTGGAAGATAAATCTGTGGGTTTTCCTTTGTGTATGGCAAGCAGAGATCTGGGAGGGACTTCGTATATTCAGTTGTTTGTATTGGAGCTGGAGCAAAAAGTTACTTCTATCCAGTGCGGTTGGTTTTTATTATTACTTCAATAAAAGTTACAAATTATTTTCCATATATATATATATATATACACATTTTTTTTCTTGGGCTGCTTATGGTCGTGGAGTGTGGGAATGCATTTGAGAGAGAGTATTTCTGAAGCCAGCTGATTTTCACCAGCACTTGTTTGGAAATTTGGGTTGTCAATGCGGCCGGTTTTATTGCTGGTCTAACAGTGAGAGATTTTTGTGACAGGAACAGCCTGCCCTTTGCAAACATATTGAACCAAATGGGAGGTGACCTGGTATTTCCTACAAAAGGGGAGCTGAGAAAATAAATAAAAATAGTCCCTCTGCCCACCTTGGGCTAAAGTGACAGCAAACACCACTGAGGCAACCCATGCTTCCATGTCAGCATCCTACTGGGTTAACCTTGGCTGCGTGGCCCACGTCCATCCTCCCACCCAGCATCAGGAAGGGTTTTGCATGGGAGGGGTGGACAGTCTTATTGTCCTTCTCCAGAAACCACAGTTTATGGACCCAGAAGCATCCAGACACAACACAGCCAAGCATCTCTTGTGTAAATACCTGCACTTGCTGTGCAGCCGTCCCATGTCTGGGAAGAGGACTGGGGGAAGGGTTGATTTTATCTGGGTGAGCTGCTCCTCTCCCAAGCAGTTCCCTCCTTGCAGCTCTAATTGGTAGCTGAAGCACCCAGCTGGGCTGTGGCATTAATGAGGACGATGGCCATCAATCTAACGGCGTTATCTTTTGGTAGATAAGGAAATGTTGGGTGTGAAGATGTCCTAGATAAACGATTTACCAAGTTTCTGGGTACATGTAAGGGCTTTTATCATGTTCAATAATCAGTGAATGGATTGATGTGTAGGTTCAATATTTGCTTTCACAGGTTTTACATTTGCAGCAGTTCTTAATTAAGAACAAAATGGGTAATCTCAAGGCATTTTTCCTCCCCTCCCCCCTCTTCTCTTCAAAGTTTTCCTTTCCCCTTTCATTTTCTTCCCTACGTCCCTTCATGCAGATTTGGAATATGGTCCTGCTCCAATCTCAGATCTGCTGTTCAGCAAAGCAGGACTAAACTAGACTAAACTTGGTGGGAAACTGGTGGAAAAAGGAGCTGGGAGGTGGGATCTGGTCCCAGCCCTGCACTGTGCATCTTTGCAAAAAACCCTTCCTAAGCTGAGAGTGTGCAGTGATGGAGCTGTACCTACGAGCTGGTTCATCTGGGGTCAGAGGGGGATTTTCCTTAGGACTCTACACAAGTGCTCCATCTCCAGTGATACATTTGTGCTGAGAAAAAGGGATTGTAATTCAGCCCTGTGTGACATGTTCATCTGCCAGCCAATTGACAGCCTCATAAATCAGGTCCTTTTACTGCAGTGCTGCCCGGATCTCTAGCCCAGGGTCCGTCCTTTGGCTGTGGTGCCATACAGGAATGCAGCTCAGGTGGCTGTGCCCTCTGCCATGGTAGGCAGATGGAAGGTCAGGCACTGGAATGGATGCCCAGGGAGGTGGTGGAGTCACTGACCCTGGGGGTGTTCAAGGAAAGGCTGGATGTTGTGTTGAGGGACATGGTTTAGTGGGAGCTATTGGGAATAGGTGAACGGTTGGACTGGATGATCTTGAAGGTCTTTTCCAACCTTGGTGATTCTATGATTCTATGATTTTGAGGTGAGCAGCAAATCTTGGAGGGACCACTGGAGGAGCTACAGCCTGGACCACGGTGCAGGACACGAAGCTCAACTCACCATCTCCTTGTCCATCCAGCCCTTCTTTTGAGTAGGATTGTGGATGTTAAAGGGATACCGATGCACAGTGGTTGGCTCTACCCACAGCCTAGAGGTGTGGGGGAGTAGTGATGCAATGGATTTATTCCATTTTCATCTCATTAAAATTTGATCTTGGGGTAATACTTGGATAATACTGTTCTCATCAACAACCATCTTATGCCATCATCACTGGATAATCGTAAGGCAAGCACCTGCATTTGGTGCTTTCTTACAACATAAATTCTACATCTGACTTTCTGGTTGGGTTTGGATCTGACTTTCTGGTTGGGTTTGGGAACTCTGTGCCTTGTTTTTTGCAGTGATTATTAGCCAGGGCATTGCATAGTCAAGAGCTTGCTTCTCCAAGGGAATTTGGGGATATCTGTGCTACTTGAGGAACAACTGTGTTGTCCCTGCCTCCCTCCAACGTATTACAAACGAGCAGAAGAATTGTTAACAACAAGGTAACTTGCATCACATAGCTTGCATTGTCTGATGGAGCCTGAGTTGAGGAACCAGCTGATTTTACAGCGGATTTATTGATATGAAATGCAAACTCATCTGGTTCATCAACAGTTTTCCCCAAATCAATATGTCCTTTAAGGCTGTCGGGTTCCCTTAGGTCAGCAGAGCAGCAGTGATGTTGGTCTGGAGAGGTGCCAGTCAGCTCAAAAACATCTCTCCTCTGCTTGGATGTGTCTGAGCTGTTCTATTTCAGGAAGTAGATGGATTGGTGTGAAACACAATCACCTGGGAGTCTTTGCTGGGCATGTTCCTGCTTGGGAAGCCAGCCCGCTATGGAGAGCTGCTCCTCTTATTGCTGCCTCTTTTCTGGCTTTTGGAATAAATTAATGGTGAGTTTGCTTTGATGCTTACCAAAAACTTGATCAACTTTCCAGCTGGTTTGCCAAGAGCATCCACACCCCAGGCTGCAAGGCGCTTCCTCAGGCACTGCTGCCAAAACTTCAGCCTCCTCCATCTTCCTTGGGGCACTGGGAGCTGCTTGTTTCCTAGCTGAGGTATGGAATGTGAGAGCAGAGCTGAGCATTATACTAATAAAGAGTGATTCAGCACCTTTCATTGTGTTTTGTTGCTCCAGAAGACTGAAACTCATTGAATGAAAAGAATGTGCTCGATCCTGAGATTTTTCTTTTTGCTCATCTTACCTTTCTTATCAGCCTTGGACTGTTTGTGCTTTTTTGCATTAATATTACAGAATCGTCACAGAATTACAGAATCATAGGGGTTGGAAGGGACCTCCAGAGATCATTGAGTCCAACCCCCCTGCCAAAGCAGGCTCCCTACAGTAGGTCGCACAGGTAGGCATCCAGGCAGGTCTTGAACATCTCCAGAGAAAGAGACTCCACAGCCTCCCTGGGCAGCCTGTTCCAGTGCAATATTCTATTTGTTCTTCATGTATTCTTTTTTTCTTCATTTACCCCAAAATTTCAAATTGCAGTAAAAGCCTTGAAAACAGAATCACAGAATGGCCCGGGTTGGAAGGGAGCTCAAGGATCACGAAGCTCCAACCCCCCACCAATGCAGGGCCACCAACCTCCCCATTTCACAGCAGCCCAGGCTGCCCAGGGCCCCATCCAACCTGGCCTTGAACACCTCCAGGGATGGACGGGGCATCACAGCCTCTCTGGGCAGCTGTTCCAGCACCTCACCACTCTCTGAGTAAAGAACTCAAGAACCATTCTATGATTCTATGATTTAGGTTGGATATTAGGAGAAACTTCTTCCGTCAGAGGGTGGTCAGGCACTGCAATGGCTGCCCAGGGAGGTGGTGGAGTCGCCGTCCCTGGTGGTGTTCAAGAGGCACCTGGATGAGGAGCTACGAGAGATGGTTTAGTAGCTTGTGGCACTGATAGGAATGGGAGGGTGGTTGGACTGGATGATCTTGCAGGTCGTTTCCAACCTTGTGATTCTGTGATTCTGTGATTCTGTGATGGACCTGGTGGGTGCTGTACTTGCAGTGTGATCCTCTTCTTGTTCATCATGCTGTCTTTGGCTTTCAAGATGGCGGTTATCTCTCTTTCCCATCTACTGATAGGGGAAGGCTGGTCAGGCATCCAGAAGGTGGCATTGAACGCTTCCATGAATGCATCTTCAGAGTGGTGGAAGTGCTGAGGGTGTGATGAGCTGCCTAGTGTGGGCACATACCACTGTCTGGGGAGCAGATGTTGTATTGTCCAATATGTGCTTTTGCCCATACTTCAGTGGTGTGGATTGAAGTTGTAAGTGGCTGTGGGGTATGTCAACCATGATGAGGTTGGATAAGAGTGAAAGTTCTTAATGCCCTCCTTGCATATATAAAGTGAGCAGAAGTGGATTTGGAATGGCAGAAAGAGATTTTTTCATAGAATTATTGAAGGTTGGAGAAGATGTTCAAGATCCCCATCCCCACCCATACCCCATGCCCACTGCCCACATCCCTCAGTGACACATCTCCATGATTCTGGAACACCCCCAGGGATGGTGGCCCTCCACTCCCTGGGCAGCTGTACCAGTGCCTGACTGGTCTCTGGGGAAGGAATTTTCCCTAATATCCAACCTGTCCCCTCCCCAGCACAGTCTGAGGCCATCACCTCTTGTCCCGTCACTGTTACCCAGGAGCAGAAACAGCCCCCACATTGCCACAGCCTCCTTTTAGGGAGTTAGAGAGAGCAATAAATTCTTAATACAAATCTTCCCCATTCAACGTGTTTTTTTATTGTTTTGTTTTGTTTTAATGTAGCTCCATGCACTCTAGCAATATTAGGTGAAACATGTTGTCAGGGGGCTGGGTTTTTTTAATCTTGAACCATTGCTAAAGGGATTGGTGCATTGGATGATGGCAAGAGAGAATTCTCAGCCCTGCTGACACTGGACACACTTCAATCCATGGGCGCCTTGACCTGCTGTGACACCATGAGGCACTGAGTCAGCTGACAAATGGAGCAAAACAATTATATTTTGCAACAGGGTTAAGGGCTAGAAGTGTTCTCCTCCCTCTCTGTCTAGGTATGATTCATGAGATAATTCACTGCCTCTGCTTCTGAATTGTTTTCCTTATCTATTATCTCTTGTTCTCCAGCCTGTCATTACTTGCTGCTGTCATGGGGATGATGTGAGCCGCCTTAGGGAACGCATTTGCCTTCGTGTCTCTGGCAGTGATGGATGGGTTCACCTCGAGTCAGATGCTGCTGCAGCTTCCTTCAAAATGATGCTGAGCAAGCACAAAAGCTGATGGATGGTGGCAATCCATCACTGCAGCTGATGTGGGTTGCAGCAGCCCCGACAGCCTCTGGAGCAGGTTGCTGTTGCTCTGCCTTGTTCTTTGCTTTTGTGCCACATGTAAGCTGTGCTTAGACCTGCTCTGTTTTCAAGAACAGGAGTGACAAAGATGCTCAGAGGGCTGGAGCAGCTCTGCTGTGAGGAAAGGTTGAGGGAACTGGGCTTGTTTGGCTTGGAGAAGAGAAGGCTGCAGGGAGACCTGATGGTGGCCTTCAGTGCTTGAAGGGAGCGGATAAACAGGAGGGGGAACGGCTGTGTGTGAGGGTGGGTGGTGACAGGACAAGGGGAATGGCTTGAAAGTGAGCCAGGGGAGGTTTGGGTTGGATGTGAGGAGGAAGTTTTGGAGGCAGAGGGTGGTGAGGCAGTGGCACAGGTTGCCCAAGGAGGCTGTGGATGCCCCATCCATCCCTGCAGGCATTCAAGGCCAGGCTGGATGTGGCTCTGGGCAGCCTGGGCTGCTGGTTGGCGACCTGCACACAGCAGGGCTTGGAGCTGGATGAGCACTGTGCTCCTTTGCAGCCCAGGCCATTCTATCATTCTATGACAGTATGGGACTCACAGCCATTCTGTTTATTGAGGGCTGTCTTGTAAAGCACTGTGAGACATCTTTGGAGATGAAGAACTGTCTTCCTTTCCTCCCCTCAGTCCCTCTGACTTGTCTCCAAATGTGAACAGCCATATTACCCTGCACATGCCCTCAGAGCCCATTGCTCTGTCTTTGGGCAACCTTTGCTTTATGAATGACCCCTACCATTGTACTGCAGGGAAATTTTGGAAAGAACTGCTGGTGTTGACACACAAACTAGTTTATGAGAGCTTAGCATAAAACTGCTTTATGAGCAGCCAGCACTCAACTTCTAATTAGTCCAGTGCCTCTGTGACTTAAGAACAAATAAAATTTGAGGTTTTAATCACTTGCAACCAACGTTTGAAGCTATCAGAGTGGTAGAAGAGGTTGGAAGGACTGCTGAAGCCTCTGTTATAATTGTCAGCAGTGATTGAAGTGTTTCACAAAGGTGTCTTGCAATGGGATGGCCATGGTGAGGACAGCCTTCCTGCTGGGAACAACCCCTTTGAAGCCTCATGGTGTCCCCTCCTCTGCCAGGAAATAGCCCCAGTCCCTCTCAAAGCTGCTATGCTAAGTAACATCAGGCTGTTCAAATGCAAGCTCTTTTTCAGCTGGATATCTGATTTTCTTTTTTTTTCTTTTTGCTGGTGCTTGCAGAGGACAATGAGTTCTTGTACTCCTGTTCCTGATGGTGCTGATTTTAAACCATCAGAGTGAAGAGCAGATTGCATTTTCTCTTGCTTTGATATCTGTAAAGAAAAGAACTAGGTGACATTCACAGTACTTCTCAGAAGCAGGCAGAGTGTATTCCTTCTTCTCAGGGATATGTTTTTTGTTTTGCTGCTTAAAGCGTATGAGCAAATCTTTGAAGACCAACCAGCCCAGGTACTGCTGGGCAGAAGGTGTTGAGAAGGGATAGAAACTCCCAGGAAAACAACAACAACAACAAAAACACCAAAGCAAAACCCACAGATTTCAGGTTGTCACTTCCATGGTGCGTGTTTATAGCCTCTTTTGGAGCAAACAGAAACCTACCTGAGCCCTGCAGCTCATGCATATATCCAACATCCTTTGCTCTTGCACTAATGAAGCAGCAGGGGTGGACGTTGGATTTTCCTTGCTCCACTGCACAAAAGACAGAGGCTGGCTCTGGCCAGGTGTATCACAGTGTTATTAAGGTTGGAAAGACCTATCAAATCCCCATCCCACCCCAACCCACCATGCCCACTGACCATGGCCCTCAGTCCCCATGGCTCTGGAACACCCCCAGGAGCAATGACCTTCCCAACTCTTTGGGCAGCCTGGGCCAGTGCATTGTCACTTTTTTGGTGAAAAAAAAAAGGAAAATCTCCTTTTTCCTCCTACTAAACGTGGCTGTGTCATCTGAGAACCCCTTTTGCTTGCCACACAGGTGACCCATGAGACCAAATCAGTTCATTGCTGTGTGTGGTGCTTGATGTCCCCCGTGGTCTGAGCTTGGCACGTTGGCTGGTGGCACTGTCTGCAACAGCCTAGGAGATGTGTGTGCTGAAGGGCATGTATAAGAAATAAACAGCTTGCTGAAATAAGGCCCAACACCTGGCAGAGGAGTGCATTAATTTTGCAAACAGTATTCAGGTCTTTAACAGTTACATTTTCTTCACGCTGAAAGGTGTGAAAATGTGGGGGTGGTGACAAAATGGTGGAGTTAAGGAAAGCTTGGGAAAGGAAAGAGATTTGGAATCAGGAAAGGTCTCTAGATGTGGAGCTGAAAGGGAACATTTACTAGTGGCCATCTTCAGAATCACGTCCTTCCTGTAGGCAGAGGAACCCTTAGAGATGCAGGAGAAGCCGATGCATTAAATGCATCCAGTTGTCTCCAGAAAATTGGTTCCTAGGTGTTGGTTCCTATGTGTCCTTTGAAGGATGGGAATGATGATGCTTTGTGTAATGGAGGATCTTAGATGGTTCCTCCCAGCTCTCCATGTACAAGCAGCCCCTGGTTCAGACTGGGTATCAGGCTGCTGGGACTGGTTGGAGAGTCACAGGAGGTTTGTCTGGCCTGGGACTGACTGCACTATGTAGAGCCTTCTGTACCCCATGGCTGTCCATGAGTAAAAACTGTAGGGTGTCACCTGCTTTTAGGGCCTCCATTGCCCAGGGAGAGGGATGGAGCCTGAATGGAGAGCTCAGGTCTGGCTTAACATGAGACAATGGGAGTGTTGCACAGTGACCACCCATCTCTCTGTAAATCCTGTATTTCCTTTTATTTGTAAGGCCTGAGTGAATATAATACTCAAGGATAGATGGTGTTGCAAAACCAGCTCTGAAAAAGTACTGCCTTGTTTGTTTAACCTAATGGTGCTGCTGCTTGCTATGATGTTGATGACTTTGCAACCATGTGTGCAGGAAGAAAACTGAATCATTTAATTTGCCTATCAAATACAGCAGCATTTGATTCAGATTTGATTCATGGAGCTGAATGGGTTTTTGGCCCCTCCTGTTCCTAGATAATGTGGTCATAGTATGTGTCTGTGCAAAGCATCTGGACCAATGCACAATAACAGCTGGGTAAAAGCCATGCTATGCTGTACATAAGCAAGTATCAAGTTTTGTCCCAGCACATGATGGGCATATATGATGTCAGTCTTATATATGCTCCCTTCTGTGCTATCTCTACCTTCTAGCCATGCCTATCCCCCATCTTCTGACAGTAAACATATGTTCAGTGACCAGTTGGTTGACGTAAGTTTGGTAGCCTAAAGCTCCATCTTTTATGGAAGGAGGCCAACACGCATCATGCAAACACTGCTGCCAGATCTACTGTGCTGGCAGATGGGTTCCTGTCATAAAATCATGGAATGGTTTGGGTTGGAAGGGACTTTAAGGCCCATCTAGTCCCAACCCCTCCATGGGTGACATAGTCACCCTCCCATTGACCAGGAACCCAAATCCCCATCCATGGCCTTGGGCACTGCCAAGGATGGGGACCACACAGTTCTCTGGGCAGCAGTGCCCGGGCCTCACCATCTCAGTGAGGATTTTCACCCTAATATATAAGCTCTACCTTCCCTCTTTTAATTGGAGACTGCGAGTGAGATGTTGGCCTCTAAAGCTGTAGGACCTCTCTTTGGGATTTCTCACCTGTTGGGAGTCCATGGCTTTTGGAGGTGGTGCATGTAGATCCATCCTTCAGTGTTTGCTCTGAGGGTTCCCCACGGCTTGCCCCATGGCTCTGAAGGTGTGTCCTGTGTCACCCTTGTTGTGGACAAGTATCTGTTCTCCCAAGACTTCTGAGAAATGCTTAAAGTAAAAATATTCTACATAGAATGCTCCCAGTTAACACCTCTTATGCTCATAGATTCATGAAGGCAAAAAAATATCTGCAAGCAAATATACCGAATTTGCTTCTTTCAGCATGCTGTCTCATTCTGCACTAACAAGTCTCTATTTTGATTAGTTATTTAACCTTGGAGTGTTTTAACATAGCAATTTGGCTTAGGAAAAAACCCTTCTAGCAACGTGAACGCTTCCAGTGTACTGTGCACGAGGAGAACAAAGCCCTGGAGCTTTGGCACTTCTTGGCTTAGGCGCTTCTCCCTTTGGTGGTGCTGTAAGACAGTTGGGCTGTTTCCCCTGAGCAGTGTTGTGAAGTATCTCATTGCTCCCTACAAACTTTGCTTTGCTGCCCTTCTTTGGGTATCACAGGTGCACACCATGAGAACGACTGGGGATAAGATTTTCATTGTGCATAGGCCGTCTTCTCCCAGTAACCTCTCAGTGGAAAAGACAGTAGTAAGTTCTTTTTCAAATGGATTGAGTGGTGCTAAATGAGTTCATCCCTTCAAAGCCCAGCTCTAACATCAGTTAGCTGAAGAACAAAAACAGCTAATATAAGAGGAATGGGGGTAGGTCGTACTGGTCATACTGGGTTGGCTGTGCCAGCAGCCTGTTACAGAACGTGGGATGCAGTCTGGATATTGTGACTGGAAGCTGAAGGATATAAATTTCTCACCCTACTGTGGCATAATATTATGTTTTTTTTTCAATGATTGGTACTAAAATGAGTTCTTAACACTGCAAGGTTATTGGGGCACTCCAGAAATCTCTTGCCCATCATCTCGAGTTCAGTGGAAAACCCTTGTATGCAGGCTGCCTTGATGCTGGGTCAAATTGAGACAGTCCAAATATGCAGAGAGGATCCAAAAACGCCCACAAAACCAGCAGTGTCCCCAGCTGGAAGGAGTGCCCTCCAATTCTCCTTGTGCACTCAGTGTTGCAGACGGTGGGTGAATGACCTGCTGGAGCACCTCCATTAAGGTGCACTTAAAATGATGAGGCTGCTGCCTGAATCAGGATACTACAAAGCTACAAAGAATAATTTAATCATTTTCCATCTGACCGAGTCCAAAATCCCCTCTATTTTTATGTTGGCATTTCAGTAGTTTAACAAATGCATTAAGACAGCTGTGGTGAAAGCACCTGTAACTGCAAATCACCATGCCACGTTTTAATCTCTGCTTTATTCTGCCATAGGTCAAAGCAGAGGCTGTTAGCTTAAGCCCAGAAATGGCTTGCAAGCCTCTTAATTCCTTTGCCCCTTACTCCTTTTTTGAATATCTTGTTCAATAGTGGCCATTCTGGCAATTTTGGAAAAGTGAAACAAGTGTTCATCTCTTGAGTTCAGAGCATAGTCCTGTGGGGCTCCAGGAAGTATCAGCTTTGTAAAAAGGGGCCTGGGGGGTTGTTTTCTATCTTACCTTATGAGCTTGTTCCTTTTTTATTTTATTTTATTTTAAGAATTAATATTCCTAGAAGCAGAGCTGCTTTTTGGAAGTTACTTTGTGTAGTGATGCCATCAGCTCTCCCAAAACTAAGATTACACTTACCTGGGTGGCCAGAGGCCAAACGAAAGCAGGAATGAATTATGAAGTGAGGAAGACAAAATATCTAGGTTTGCTTGGGGGAGAAAGTCATTGAAAGGATGCATTGGCAAATTTTTGGGCTGTTGTCTTGCTTATGGCCATACAACAAAATGCTCTTTTTCACTGAATCAGAAGACATGCAAAAAGCTGTTGAGCTTAGTAATTCCTGCATCAACGTCTTGAGCTTTGATTAAGCACTTTTGTCTGTGATTATAGTACTGGATGAAATAGGATTATGGTTTGTTTTTCTTGGCATCCTGACATTTTGCTTAAGGAGGACTTTGTTATTAAGCCATCTTTAGTATGTAAAGATACTAAAACCAGTGATGAAAGCTTGTGAAATAATTCATGTGCTTCCTGTGTGTTTGGCTACTGCTTTATATTCGTTACAGCTTTCTACAGTAGATTGCTTTCATACAGTTTGGGGGAGGAGGGTTACATGCATATGAATCTAATTATTTTGAATAGGAGTAAAGGAGTCCTCCATCGCCGCGTGCTCTGTCATTCCTGTCTGCAAAATTGCAGCTATTTATCCTCCTTGGGGTCCCGTTGCAGTGAAATTCCAGATGTTGGTGTTTGCTGGGTTTTAAAAATGATTTTAATTTTCTCAGAGGTCTAGAGTGTGTCAGGATTGATTTGCTGTCTGTGAATGGAGACTTTCCTTCTGTGGGCTCTGAGCTTGGAAGACGACTTGAGAGACACAGCATATATTTTTGATAGGCTTTGGAATATTGAGAACCAGGTTTACCCAGATTGATCTCATCTTGAAAATGTTACTTCTGTGGAGACACCAAGAAGGGAAATCACAGAATCACAGAATTACCCGGGTTGGAAGGGACCTCAAGGATCATGTAGTTCCAACCCCCCTGCCTGGCAGGGCCACCAAACATCCACATTCAGATCAGGTTGCCCAGGACCCCGTCCAACCTGGCCTTAAACACGTCCAAGGACGGGGCATCCACAACCTCCCTGGGCAGCCCGTTCCAGGGCCTAACCACTCTCCTAGTAAAGAACTTCCCCCTAACATCCAACCTAAATCTTCCCTCCTTCAATGGGAAATGGAATAGTTTGGGTTACCCTGATGCAAGGGCTCATCTGTGCCTGTGGAATGCACCTTTTGCTCTGATCTCAGAGCCAAACAGGAGCCAGCAGCCATTGATGATGGGCTTGGTGCAAGAAGAACTCTGTCTGAACAGAGTTGTCTGAGTTGTAAGCTCCTGAAAAAGTCAAGATTGCATATAGGGACAAAAATACGACATGGATACAGCCAAGATGCGCTTGGTTTGGCTGCTGGGTGAACTTGATAATGGCAATCCTTCTAGAAGAGCTTTTCTGGTGTTGGTTTTCAGGGGAAACTGGATAAAAAGAAGAACATTTTACAGTAGGGATAGCGAGGCACTGGCACAGGTTGCCCAGAGAGGTGCTGGTTCCCCATCCCTGCAGAAACCTGAGGTCAGGAAATGAGTCTGTGAGCTCTGATGGAGCTGTGGGTGTCCCTGTTAATTACAGGGGGTTAGACCAGGTGGCTTTTAAGGGTCCCTTCCATCTCAAATTGTTCTATGATCCTCTGATTTCTGTGTACCTGTTGTGCTGATTTGCCTCCACTTTCCTGGCCTCACCTCTTGGTTTGGACTGACTCTCTGCTGGCATCACCTTTCTCTTGGCTGCTCAGCATTTCTTCTCAGCAGCTGAAGACACAATATCCTTTCCCACACACGAAACAGGGAAAGGAAAAATAAGATCTGCAGAAAGCGAGGAATGTCCACGCATCTGGGCCTTGCTCATGGTCCAAGCACAACATCATCAAGGTATTGTTCCAGGCCAGCCTGCCCTGCTGGATATCACAGAACAGGGTTTTACTGGCAGGGGGGTTTTCCCTTGCATTGCTCAGTGTGTGGGATGATCCGTGCAGCAGTTCTCAAGATGCTTTTATTACGTATTGGCTGCTATTCAAACCCTGATACAGACCTATTGATTCCTTCGGTCTTTCTGTGATTTTCCCCTCTGGAGCCATCTGCATTTTGTCCTTGGAAAAGTCTGAACTCTTTTCTTTGAATAAGTTACATGGAATAAGTGGAGTCAAGGAGCACAAGGCTGGGTTAGAGCAGTGGGAAATGAGATACTGGGCTGATGGTGGATGGGCTGGCGGGGTTGTGGACTAAGCAAATGGTAAATCTCCTTCCTCTTTGTGTGTTCAAACAATGCTGTTCATCCTCAGAAGATAGGGCTGTGTCTCTGCCTGAGTTCTGAGGGTGGGTTTTTAGATTCAAGGTGTCCTTCTAACTGTCCTTGTTTTGCCTTAAATTCCTTTATTTTTTTAGTATGAATACTTTCAAAAGCTTTCATGGTCTTACCGGGTAGGGAAGGATGTTTTCCTAAAGCTGTCCTTGACCACTACATTGTTTTTTGCTGAAGTGCTTGAGCACACATTTAGACTTGACCTCCGTGTAGCAGGTACCTGAGACCAGACAGATGACACTTGTCATGCTTTGGTTAGCAAACTGGGCACTTTTCATAACAAAAAAACCTTTAAAAATGTTTTTCAGACCTGTGGTTTCCACGTCTGTATGTCCTTGGCAGTGGTGGATGAGCAGACAACAGCTGAAGAGCAGGGCTGGTGCAATTTCCCAGTATTTGGAAGCTCCAAAAACTTGCTGTGTTCTTTGCCTGCTCAAATAGTCCTGGTGTTTGGGTAGCATGAACCATAGTTTTAGGGTTGTGGGAAGCTGCAAACACCAGACTGGGTCTGCAAGAGATGTGGACGGAGAAATGAGAGCCGCTCAGCCTGCATGAGTGTCTGAAGGCCTTGGCAAATGCTGGTCCAACCCTGGGGAAGAAAAGGATGGGAACTGCTTGCCTTTCCCTTCCATTCAATTTTTCTGACTTTATCACGTCACAGAGGTAATTACTGTAACCAAACAAAATCCCTAAACAGCTTCCAGAACTATTTTTTCTGGTCTTGCCTATTGGGACAGGTTTGGTCCGTCAAAGAACCCCCCAAAAAAGCAGCATTTCTTGAGGCAAAATGTTGTTCTCTGGTTTATCTACAGTCAGCCTGGGCTGTGCTATGGCAAGGAGAGTTGGTGTGTTGTAGTGATATTGTTTGTCCCCTTGCCTTGCTGTCTTCCCCATCAACCAGCCAAAGGGGCTGGTAGAGTTGTATGCCCAAAGCTCAGTCACTGCATCCATATTTCTCATCAGAGTGGATCTTTGGCCTCCTGTTTCTGTATGTTCTCCTTCACAGATAAGGAAATGTTCCAGTTTTCCTGGTTAGCCCTTGGGAAGAGATGCTGTGGTCAAAAAGTTGCTATTGGAGAGATGTCCATGCTGCAGGATAAAAGAAGGGAGATGCCATGCATGTAGCATTGTTTCTGGCGTTGTGACAGTTATGCTCCCAAAGCACATTTTTAATTGGTGCTCTGCTGGAGCTGTTGACTGTAACTTATAATCCAATCAACCTGTATATTGTTGCTCAAGGCAGGCAGGCATGTTATGTCAAGCCAAACCCAATAATTCATGAGCTGTTTAGTAAGCTCAATAAAATCTGTAACACAATTGCTTTATGGGCTGGTTTATCCCATTTGGCACTATCTAGTTTGTTTCTAGCACGCTGTTCTGAATTTACTGCCACAGCTCGAGAATAGCTTGTCTAATTTGTCTTGGCTGGGGAAATGAACCTGCCCGTGCAGTGATAGGACTTGTTCTTGAACATCTCTGATGAGAGAGGAGACTCTACGGTGTGGATGTGAGATGGCTGTGATGGAATGGATGCTGGTGTACAGCTCAGAGTGGGCTTTTATTGCTGTTATTTATTGCTGGGGATGGCTAAGCTGAGCCTTGATGAACGAAGGCATGACCCTTATTCTAAACTCATGTCCTGTTGTTTCCAACAGTTTTTGGGGACATTTAGCCCTTGCAAACCAACTTTGTGAGGAATAGTTGTGTGAGCCCTGATGATCCCATGTCCACAGATGGCTCAGAGATGTTAGATTTTTGTTTTAGAGGCAGTTTTGCACCAAATGGAAGACGTGGCTCTCATTTTTTTATCAAGTGTTTAGTTGCTCTAACCTCGGAGATCGCTGAAGTAGTGGTTGTTCACGATACATGTGTAGTAGATTCTGTTGAAAGAAGGAGCTGAAAGGACTTAGAAATATTTGCTGATCATACAGAGCCTTTCCTAATCCCCATAAGGAACACTCCACCCCAGATGGAAGCTTTCACACGGTAGTGAGTAGAGTAGCGAGATGCTCAACTGTACTCCACCGATGCAAGCAATGGATTAAAGAGGAAATCTGCTTATCTTTCACTATATCAAGCCCTGTGACAAAGCAGTGGGGATGTGCTTTTACTCACTGCTGACATATATACGCCATTTGTTACCCAGGTGTTTGCATAAATCACTTCCTGTGTGAAACCCAAATTTTTGCTGAGGTGGGATGTTACGTTTATTCAACAACTGCCAGCAGAGAGCTCAGAGTTCAGCCCTTGTCTGCAAGCTGCTGTGATTCTCTTGTATTTATTTTGTATTCCATCTTGCATGACAGCAGACAGCTGCCACATCTGTCTTCCTGTTGTCTACATACATATCTGCTGTTGCTGGGGAGCACCGCATGCTAATAGCTCACTTCTGCAGACAGCATTAAGCACGTCGAGAATAGAAGATTTGGCCAGGAAATAAATCTACCTGTTTCCTTGCAATCAAATCATTCTCTGGAGAATATTCCAAGTCTAATGAGCAATACATGAATTTCTGACTATGGGTGTCGGTGTGATTGCCATTGAAGAGGAAGCACTGGGAACATCTTCCCAGCCATTCTAATAGCTGCTGAATTAATACTTGGTGGTTGTTGGTGCTGAGCAGAGCCATCTCCAAGTGCTAAATTGATCTGGACTGATTATATTCTTAAAATTGAATGAACCCATGAGCTTTGGGCTGAAGTTGGTTCATAGTTTCTCATTCACACAACCTATGTCTTTGGGTATTTCCAAGTGGAGAAGGACTTTTCCATTCCTCTGTTGCTTTTTCCAGCCATGGATGTGTTGAGCCAGAATGAGGTGTTGTGCTTTGAAATATAGCTGAGAAAATGGTGTGAATAAGTATAAGGGACCGGAATGCTCAGTTTGCTCTTAGTTAAAGGGTTCAGCTCTGTTATTTTGATGACTTGCCTAAAGGGGATGTTCCAACTCTTGTCTCTGGCAGCAATTCTCATGCTGAAAATACCAACAGCCATATGCAGTTTTCCCTGTGGCTTCCTAATTTGAGGTTGGGGGGGTCACCTTTCCACCTTTTTCCTGCCTCTCACCTCTTGCAAACTCAACTGTAAATTAGTTTAGGCTGTGGTCGCAGCCTGCTTCCAGGCTGCTGCCATGTGATTTATGTACACCATTTTATTTTATTTTCTGACAGTGCAATTGGTGCCTCAGGCTGGTTTTTCATGGCGGTCCTGGGCTGGAGAAATCAGTCCTGATGTTTCCTTAATGGATTAACAATTGGTGGAGAAGCTTTGCTCATCAAACATTCATGCCCTTTTTGCTGGTGGATAAAAACGTGTCTGATGCCAGGCAGGAACTGGCTCCATCCTTTTACCCTCACAATCCTCTGTGTTCCTCCCAGGGCTACTGGCCACAACCAGCAAAAGCTTTGGGAAATGCCCCCTGTGCTATGAGTCATTCACTGAACATTCAGCTGTCTTTCAGGTGCACCCGTGGTGCTATCAATTGCTGAACTTTGAGCATCTAATGGGATCATTTGGGGCTAGGATGTCAAGGGGGACGACGAAAGAGCCTTTAATAATTCAGGCAGAATCTGAATGGAGACCGGAGAGAAATCCTGCTGGGCTGGGAACAGAAGAGCATGATACGGGAAATCCCAGTCCACGTGATTGCTGGACAGCTGAGCCCATCCAGGAGACAAGCTTTGTGACCACCTCATGTCAGGGACCAAACCTCACCGTTCAAGATGCCTGTCTTTAATTTGTGAGTTTGCCAAGAAAACATAACCACTTCAGTATTAAATTTGGTAGGAAAATGCAAAAGATGGTGTTCCTTAGGGAGTCGGGAGTTACTGCTTGTGCGTAGCAGCTGGTGTGTGAACCACGTGAGAGCTATTGCTTCCCGTTTCATTTGCCTCCTCTAATAGCTGCAGCATGCTGGGTCCTGGAGTAAGTCCAAGGACAGTCTCCTCTTGAGCTTGAGGACCTGAACAGCGGGCATAGCTCCCACCTCTGAGCATCCTTGCCTATTTTTGGATGGGAAGGAACAGAGAGTCCTTTTGCATCTCTGCAAAATACCTGGGATATTTTCTCAGCAGATTTGACGTGTTAATAACCTGACTGCTGAAAAGTGATTTTTACGGCTACGTTGAAAATAAAATTCGGAAGTGTGGCTTTGCATGTGCTATATTTAGAACTTCCAACAGCGCCACTGGAATAGGAATTGAGGTGCTGTTTTTAACTTGGATAATCCAGGTTTCTTTGTCACAGGAAATGTTTGGACGGCCTTCCTGCTGCAGGCAAATGTTTGCCAGCCTTGTGCTTGGTTATGAATTTACTTTTAGCCTTTACTTTTCCATTGTCCCGTGCTTTGTGTGGGCAGCATCCCTGCTGTGCTGTTGGTATGAACAGTAAGCTGAGAATGACAGAGGAGTCATGGACCGTGCCTGGAAAGACTTGTAGCTGTGGCTTTGAGATGCATTGGAGAGCTCAGGGCCTGGCAAAGCTCAAATCAGAATTACGACCCACTGCACATCATCCATTCCCCTGAATATCTACCTCAAAGATCTCCAGAGTGGCATAGTTTAGTCTGATAGGCATAGTGGACATAGTGGGAATGGGTTGCCAGTTGGACTTGATGTCAGTGGACTTTTCCAACCTTTCTGATTATATGATTCTCAATTAGCCAATCTTTTGCTTCAGGATTTTAATGGCAAAGCCCAAAGAGATGACAGATGTCTTTGCAGTGACTGTGCAGATGACTTTCCAGCTGTGGGATTTATTTCACCAGCAATTATAATCTTGCAGGGGGAGAGCTGGTTTGGATAATTCTTTTTGGGGGAGGTGCTACTATAATGTGAATCCTTTTTTTCTTCCACCACACATTTCTTTCCTTTTGTTACTCCTTCACGTCTGAGATATTTGCTGAGGAGGAGAAGCAATTGCCTCTGATAGCAATGCAGTCAGCAGCCCTTGGTGTCTTGACAGTCTGCCAAGGGTCCCTTCCATCCCGTAATAAGAAATGAAGATTGAAGAGCTGCTTTTAAAACTACTAAAGTGAAAAGAAGCCTGGAGCAAGCCGTGTGCCCAAGCTGCCTGCTCAGCCTCTCTGTGCGGCTCTGGCACTTGAGGAAAGTACTTTGGAGGGCATCCATGCATTGAGCTGTTAACGCCCGCCTTGGCTTTGCTTCCTTGCTTCTCTCCTGCCTCTTCCCTTCAAGTTTCTGTTAAAGAGAAGGGGATTCGTGCAGACCTTTAATTTCTGTGGATTAATTAGGGTAAAAGAACCCTCCTGCAGCAAGTGTGGCAGCCCATGGTCGTTTTCTAGGCTGTGCTGACATCCTCGTGGTTCAGTTTGTGTCCTCGTGTCTCTTGATGTCCTCTGAAGGATGAGAATAAATTAATGGCAAATTTAAAGCAAGCTGTAACTTGTCAGCCAGAGGGAAAACAACTTCATGCTCATTAATTGTCACGGGGAGTACCAACGAAATACTGGAGGAACTGATCAGTAGAGCTGTCTAAAACACAAGAGACAATGCTCTACCAAAATCTGACCTGTTGGGTGGGAGGCTGCTGTGATCTCTCCCTTTTCCCCTGTTGCTTGCAGAGCGTTGTGATTGAGTTCTGTAGATAAAGAATTCGCATTGGCTTACTGTGACTTGGAGGTGGTTTCAGGGGTTGCAGTGCAGTGCCTAGCAGATGAAAACCAACATGCAGTGTCCATGCCTTGCTCTGTGTGGGGAGGAGAAGGAATATCCCATAGGTGGTGCAGGCAGAGCCTTGCAGATGCCTCTGCCATCACACCCTTGCTCCCTGAGCTGCAAAAAACAGCATTTCCACCCAGGCAGCCATTGCTGCCCTTACTGAGCCCTTTGTCACGCTCTGGTGCTTACGGCGTTTGTGGCTCCACGATAAAGGAGCCCGTCTACATCCCAATAAAAGCACCTTTGTCAGCAGTTAATTATTTTACAACTTGTGGACAGTTGAGGAAGTGAGCAACCAATATATGTATTTATGTAGCCTCTGGACATGGTAAATCGGTGGCAGTGCTGGGGAGAGCTCAGACTGTGCTGTTATTTATCACAGAGGGTGGATTGTGGCTTGACCTGTGTCAAGGAAAAGCATTTCGCTGCTCCATGAGAACGCTCATGAAGGGTAGTTGAATGCAGGCTTTATCCCTTGCTACAATGCTGGTAGTGCCCAATGTAGTCTGAAGCCTTCATCTGTCCCACAGCCGGATGGAGGTTATGTGTGGTGGTCTTTGGGGATGGTATTGCTGGTGCTGTGGGCAGTGTCTACATCATAATCTATTCTTATAGTTGGAAGTATTTTTTATGATCATGTTGTCTGGGAGTGGAAACCAAAAGCCCTGTTGTCTGTTGTCTATAAAATCCCAGAGTGATGCTTTGGGAAGTTTTTCCCATGTGCTTCCCCTGTTTGTTTTCCCATGCACAGCATGGGTCTGTTGCATCCATCTCCTGGCCAGAACTGTGGGTTTATCTCCAATTCACAAAATATTTTTTTACGTTGAGTGAGGCAATGATGCAAAAGCAGGTTGCTCCTGCAAGATGTCCAGTGTCATGCTGGAGAGTTGCAAAATGAGCACTTTTACATCACATACATCTGCAGCCAGGTGAGCTGGGAGAAAGCTTAAGCTTCAGCTCTCTGGGTTGTTCTGAACCTTCAGGAAATGTTTCTGTTCAGGTTAACTTCTTGAAGAAGGAAAAATGAGTAGTGCTGCTTTCAGAAAACTGCAGGGAACAGCAAGCTCCAGAAGCAGTGGTATTGGAGAGACTTGCTATTTCTGGAACAATTTCCATTGGAGGAATTGGAGTGCTTCAATCAATGCGCCGCTCTTGATGAGAGGAATAATTATTTCCATTTTTGTGGAGTGAGAATGAGAGCTTAAAATGCCTGCGAATAATTGTAGGGCAAAGAAATGAGGTACAGTAGTGATGGGTTGATGGTTGGCCGGATGATCTTAGTGGTCTTTCCAACCTTAATGATTCTGTGATCCCCTGTTCATCGCAATCTTTGTGCTTTTGCTACAGATAGGGTAACTGAAGAGAAGAAAAACTGTCTTTGTTGTGTCCTTATTCAGCCGACTCTGTTACGTATGTCAGGATCTGAACTGTTGATGGGCAGGCTTGTCATTTGAAAGCACCAGGACACAAAGTGATTATTATGCCTTTATCAACATGTGTAGAGCAACTGGACTTTTGCCACGGCTTAAAACGGGATAGAAATAAGTTGCAGACATGAGATGCAAGCTGGCTGCTTGCAATTTAGTCATGGTAATGAGCACTGAGAGGACATAGCTGCAGGGGCATCTCATGCCTTCCCTCCAGACAAGGATGGCAGAACTGCTCTTACATAATTTGACTTTGCTCTGCCAGAATTATGCAAAAAGCCCAATTGCAACAACAGTGATATGTGATTTGTCAGAGATGCTGGAGAGCAGAAACGGGACCTTGCATAAGCCACAATTTCAGCTCAGATGCAAATTTCATTAGCCAACAATTTTTGCCTAACGTCATCGGTATTTTTGTGCCTGCCACACAAAGTTTTGAAATAATGCAGTCATTTGGATATCTACAGCTTTATGGCATTCCTTGCTGCTGTCCTTAGCTGGGGTTCTGCTGACCCATAGCATGATCATCTGCCCTCACAAATGCCTTTATAAGCTGTCATTGCCTGTTACTTATGACACTGATGGAGTGGACCAAAATAACACATGTGAGACCAGTGTGGCTTTGGGGATGGCAGGTTGCACAATGTATAGTCTGACATCTTATGTGGAGGTTGAACTTGTTTGTTTCTGTTGTTCTCATGGAGCAGGGAGTCAAGGGGCTTTTCCTAGACCCAAACTGAGCTTGGGTTTGGTCATAGCAAAGTTGAGTTGAGGTTGTAGCGAAGTGGGGATCAGTCTCTTCTCCCGAGTAACAGAGATAGGATGAGAGGTGATGGCCTTAAGTGGCATGAAGGGAGATGCAGGTTGGATATTAGGGAAAATATCTTCTCCAAAGAGCAGTCAGGCACTGGCATGGGCTGTCTGGGGAGTAGGGGAATCACCATCCCTGGAGGTGTTCCAGGGTGGTGGAGATGTGACTCTGAGGGGTATGATCAGTGAGCATAGCAGGGGAGGATTGGGGTTGGACTTGGAGATCTGAGAGGTCTTTTCACACCTTAATGATTCTGTGAGTCTCATCTGGGATGTGAAACAAAAGTCCTTTTAAATCACTGCCACCAAGATGAGCTTCCTGGTCATACTGTGGACATCCGGTCCTGTTCTCTGTACATCCTTTCTAGGGGAGGAGGGAAGACCTCTTCCTGATGTTCTGAGTGTGCTCCGTTGCTTTGCTCACTGTTGGATTTTCAGCACTTGCTGCTGATGCTCTCGCCCAGTGAGAGCAAAGAAACACATTCCCTCAAATGAGCATTCAGGTTGGATGTTAGGAAACGTCTCTTTTCCAAAAGAGTGTTCAGGTGCTAGAATGGGCAGCCCAGGGAAATGGTTGGGTCATCATTCCTGGAGGTGTTGAAGAAACATTTAGAATTGGTACTAAGGGACGTGGTTTAATGGGGAAATATTGGTGGTAGGCAGACATTTGGACTGGATGATCTTGGAGGTCTCTTCCAACCTTGGTGATTCTGTGATTCGATATGTTATTTGTGCCAAGCATCATGATGAAGTAGTATTCTAGAGTTGGTCTTTCAGTCATTTTCTAGTCATTTTCTGCCAACAAGATGTGTCAGAGTGATGGAAATAATTCAAGGAATAAGTTTATTAGCTGTTTGTTCTCTTTGTCCTGTCCTTCTTCCCTGAATCCATTTGACATTTGTAGCAGGCTCTTGGGGTAGAACTATTTGCTCTGAATCAGAGCATTTTACAACAGAATTTCTGTAAACACTCCTATAATGACAGTAATTCTCTTTAAATATGCATTCAGTATTCATTTTGTTCCCTGTTGCTCCTAATGAAAACCATGCTTATTAAACTCATAAACACCATGCAGGAAGCTGGAGGCACGTCAGAGCCCAGGATTACACTGAGCTGGACAAACTGCACAAGCAGAGTGAGGATGGGGCAGAAGAAGGATCAGCAAAGGCTAATGCAGAGTTTTTTCCTCCTGTAAGTGATCTGTTGAGGTGCGAGATGGTTGGGTCACTGCTTTGCTGAGAGTGTCTGGAGGTTTAATGTCTACATTTTCTTTACAGTTGTATCTCCAACAGAAACCAGGAACAGACAGCTGGGG
Organism: Lagopus leucura; assembly: GCF_019238085.1. Taxonomy (NCBI): domain Eukaryota; kingdom Metazoa; phylum Chordata; class Aves; order Galliformes; family Phasianidae; genus Lagopus; species Lagopus leucura. The sequence continues at coordinate 84,439 of NW_024962311.1, read as the reverse complement.
AAAAGTCCTTCTAAAAACCCAAGGTGTGCACAATGTGATCTTCTGTCTGATTTTGTGAGGTTTCTTGTGTCAGAGGTGATGCTGAGGTCGATACATTTAATGCCGCTCATTGGCTCTATTCTCAGTTAACTTGCATAACCCCTTTTCTTCCCTATTTGTGAATATGCATTTGTAATCTCAAAACCCACTGCCCCAGGATGTCAGTGCTTTAAAGTGAGCTGTCTGCTGAATGCAAGTCAACAACACACGTGCCTGCAAAAAGAACTAGCATGAGGCTGGGGTGTGATGGCAGGAACTGCATCCCTGGGAGGCACTGAGGAAGCCTTCCTCCTGCTGTTTGATGCTGATGAGACCTCAGCAGGGATGCTGTGCTCAGCAAGGTGCTCCATTTCAGGCAGGGCTTGGACTTCCTGCAGTGGGTCAGCAGGAGAGCAATGGGTTGCATTCTTTTCAGATGAGCCACATCAGTAGATGCTGAAAGGCCTGTGCCTTTTTAGGCTAGAAAGGGTAGGTGCTTCCTCTTGGCCTGCAAATATGCATTGTGTGTTGTGAAGAGGAAGAGCATAATGCATTATTAGCATCAGTAATAGTTTTATGATGCACCAGAGCCCCCAGCACTCCAGTGCATCCATCACTGTGTTCAGAAGTACTGGAGTCAGTTGTTATGTTGTCTGGGGAAGAGGCAGTGGACTAAAAACACATTGTCAGGTGCTGTGGAGGTACAGTCGATCACACTGCAGGGAGGAGGCTGGGGAGTGCCTCTTGCTCTTTCATGTTCCACCCTGAATTACAGGCTCCCTAAGGAGTTTCATTTACCTCTGCACTGAATGAAAGAGGGAGGATGTAATTGCAGTAGGCAGAAGCTGGTCCAGGACATTATGAGTGCTGTAGAAGGTCCCCCAGGACCACTAATAGCTAGAAAAAGAAGTGACTCCAGCTGTGCATCATCTCTGCTGTGCTGTAGGAATTCCCATAGCAGGGCCGCTGGGATTCGTCAGTGTTTTCTGTGTTGTTCAGAGCTGCTGAGTAAAGTAAAACAAAATACACCTACAGAGAGGCACTCAAGAAACATCATCCCTTCATTGGGAAGCAAGATATCTGAGCAAGAAAACAGCCTACTTACTCTTTAGGTTTGCAGTGGTGCAAGCCCTGAAGCCTGGAGAGAATTAGTGGTGCTGCCTGGCTATCCTTTCTGGTTGTGTTTCTTGGGGCTGGAGGCGAGGTCCTTTGCAAAGTGTGATGATGCTGTTCTTAGACATCTGGCTCTCTTTTTCGTTGCTTCTGTTGATCTACAGTTCAATTACAGCAGCCCCAGCAGGAACGCGTATTTCAATAATATGTTCGCTGCCATTTGCTTTGAGCTGCTAAATTGAATTGTAAATGGAGCGTGTCACAGCTCAGGAATCTCATTCATGGCCTTCTCTAACAAGGTGTGCAGAGAGCTATTAGCCTAGTCTTTGCAATAATCAAATAAGATGTGTCTGAGATTTGCAGTGACTTTAGGAAGCATCTGGTGAGTTATCGAAGTCTCAGCAGCCAGAATAGCAGGACTATTTTTTCCTCCTTACTTCGTTCTCATTGTCTGTTAAATCCAGTTTCTTCCTTTTCTTTGCCATTTGTGAGTCTACTGGCAGATGTTTCTTATGCAAGACCATCATATCTTAACTAGCTGTAGTAAGTTGATAGGACAAGGAGAAATGGTTTTAAACTAAAAGAGTGGAGATTTAGACTGGTTATAAGGAAAAAAAAGATGTTTTGCAGTGAGAGTAGTGGGGCACTGGCACAGGTTGCCCAGAGGGGTAGTGGCATCCCATTCTTGAAGACAACCAAGGTTGTTTACCATTCCTCATTTTCACATATTTCACATAAGGTCAGGGGATGGGGCTCTGAGCAATGATGGAGTTGTGGGTGTCTCTGTTCATTGCAGGGGAGTGGGACCAGATGGCCTTTAGAGCTCCCTTCCAACTCAACTGATTCTATGAATCTGTATGAAATTAGCTGAAACCTTTGCAGTGCCTGTGAAGCAGCCAGACTGGCTTGAATCATTTACATTGACAGATATATCCTCCTGATTACTGCTTCTTCTGCCCCGAGACAGCTGTAGGAAATGGAAAAATGCCACATACTTGAGATTTGATGTGCTAAGCAAAGCAGGGGAGAAGGTGGATAACGATGAAGAATAAAGCAAAAGATGGAGAATGTGTTCAAGTGTAGTTGTGCACCCAGTGTTTGTGGTCTTGGTAGTTAGGTGAGGAGATAATGAAGCCTTTGGATGTGTTACGGAGTGCTATGAGAGCTGACTGATGCTCCTGCCTGGTTTCTCTTGGGTTTGTGAGTCCCACATCCAACAAAAAGATGAAAGCCTGTTCCCTCTGTGGCCTCTTTAGAGTTGAAGAAATTGAATTCCAGGCGCCTTGATTCTGTTCCCAATGTCTGTAAGGTCTGGTGGATCAACATCCACGAGTCAGGTATTGATCCAGTCACAGAGATACTTGAAGTCCTTGGAGTGCAAGCTACATTGCCTTCATTATCTCCATCTGCATCACGAGGTTCAGCTACTGGATGGACTTTTGGCAGTGAAAGCTGATTGTAACCCAGGCTGCAACAGAGTCAGTGCAGCCAGCACTGGGTCTGCCTGGGGGCTCCCCAGAACAAATGGAGCTGCCAACCTGAGTTTGATCTTCGATGCCGAAGTCAGAGATAATATGCTCAGCATTGGCTGGGGTGGAAAACTGTGCACATCTGTAGTACAAGGCTCTGTTGTAAGGATTGTGTGTTCATATACTGCGGGTTATTCACGATATTGTAACTTCACTGCAGGAGCTGAAGCATTGCGCACGCTGACAAAATGCTTCTGCTGATATTTGCTCTTGTAAATCCTCAGTTCCTGGCTCTAATGGGTGCAGTTGGGAGATGCAGTCATCTTTCATCTTCAGAGATGATTTAATAATCTGCTTGAAGAAGGTTTTCTTTTGTTAGCCCAAAGAAATTCCAGTTGGTAAGCCGGAAATGAAGAATCATGCCTTTAATTTTTCTTCTGTATTTACTGGATAAATGTTTGCTTGCCTCCTTTCTGTTCTAAGCTAATGCTGATAAATGTCTGCAGGAAATTGATTCTTGAAAATGTCAGAAAACAGTGTAGTGAAGACTCAGTTATAAACTCTTCATTGTATCTGGGAGTGAATTTAAATGACCTGAAAACACACTTGAGTAATGGTGGCGCTCCAATTTGAGGTCAACTCTTGTGTTTACTCTTAAGGTAAAGAGCAATTACTTACAACTGTATGGCCTTGATCCTTCATCCAGACCCATTCACTTGCTCAAAGTAGGTACAGCCCTGGGCCAGTGGATATACAGGGACATCAGTAAGGTGTGCACTGCTGGAAGATAAAAGGCCTTTCTGGTTTGCAAGTTTGAGGACCTGGTTTTCTAGGATGTCTCTGTGAACACTATTCAAAGCCTCCAGAGGGAAAATGAATAATGCCTTGTGGTTGCATGGTGCTGGGGTTTGCATAGCTTGCCTCTTCTGAAAGCCTGCCACTTAAACTTCAGGTGTTCTGCCCTGCAGTGAAGGCCTGAGTCTAAAAGCAGTTGTTGGAAAAGTGGAGTTGGATGGCTAACATAGGGGCTGGGAAGAGTGGCGGGGAAAAAGACCTCACAGCAGCCCAAAGAAAGTCAGTGGGCATCAATCTGTGTGGAGTTCTGCAGGCACTAATGTAACTTTTCAAGTCTCTGCACATTCTAGTGGTTTTTTTTAACGTGTTTTTGTCAATGCTGGGAAACCCCAGTTGCTCCTGGGCAGTGTCATTAGAATAGCAAGCAGATCTGATCAGAGTGCTTTAAATCAATCAAGAAGTCTAAAATAGCTGTTGGCTAGAGATCCAAGTGCGGGCAGATCAGAACGGATGTAGGATGATTTTCTATGGTTGTGGATGTGACCTAAGATGTGTAGAAAACCAAAGCTGACCAAACGTTGATCAGGGGTTGACTTTGTACGCAGATAATGAGGCTAAGATCTGTCCCTGTCCCTGTCTCCCCCAGACTTCCATTTTCCCCCATTAACTTTTCCATATCACCCAATCTGCAGATGGATTGTTCCATCAGCATGGCTGGACAGGCAGAATTCAAGAAAAATGTACAGGTTGGTTTCCTCATTTGTGTTCAGATCCATCTGCTGTTGTTCTGCATCCGCTTTGCCCAAGGAGGCTGTGGATGCCCCATCCCTGCAGGCATTCAAGGCCAGGCTGGATGTGGCTCTGGGCAGCCTGGGCTGCTGGTTGGCAACCTGCACAAAGCAGGGGGTTGGAGCTGGATGAGCGCTGTGCTCCTTTGCAACCCAGGCCATTCTGTCACTCTAAGATTCACCTGTGCACATTCTAACTTAATGCACTGCCAGATTTGGGGACAATCCAGGACTTGGAACTGGGTGGGATCTGTCATGAGGGCAGAAAGTGGTGAGTTCCCAGAGGCACTGTGACTTGAACAAGAGCCTTCTACATGTTGGATGATTGGCATTTCTCGGAGGCCATCAGTCCCTCCAGTTGCTCCTTTGTTTCCCACTGGGAAGCACAAGCTGTGCTGGGAGATGCTCCAGGTCCTGGCTCAGATGGTGGCATTTTTGCTGGAGAGAGCAGGCAGAGCTGAGGCTGATCAGCACCCCTTGTGCACAGAGTTACCATGTAAATCCCCTACAGTCATAGGGTCTGGAGGTGAAACATGTTTCTGCTCTGTGGGAGAGACCTGTGGGTTGGATGGTGGGGAGGTGTTGTTGTTGTCTAGCTGTAGGTGGGGTGAAAGTAGGAGGATGCTTTAAACACCCAACAAAGGGGGCCAGCTTCCTCCAGAGCAAATTTAGAGCATTTAATTGAAACTCTTGCTTGGGGAAAACCTCTGGTTGACTGTACATGGAGACAGCTATAACCTCACATAGGCGTAAATAGTAATTTTTGTCTGGGGTTGTTACATCTAAATACACTCACTGCTTTCTCTGTGCGGTCTGAATTCCTTCCACATTTTTCAGTGGCTGGTTGTATTTGTTAGAAATAGGCTAAATGTTGTCTGGTCACAGAAACCCCCAACTGGAGCGCAGATGCTATCAGCGCATGAAATGGCAAAAACGATTCTGTCCTCTGAGGTTTTTTTGGTACAGGTTCCTATGCACTCTGTTTATTATAACTTAATACTCACATGGAGAGGTGAGGGATATTTTTATGGCTCTGGATTGCACTGAATTTTCAAAACACAGCACCACGGAGCGCTCGGTTTTTGGATTCAGAAAGCCAACCATTTTAAGGAGCAGGTTGAAAAACAAGTGTTTATCAGGAGGAAGGTGATCTCTGAGCAGCTCTGGCAGAATAACCCTCAGTTCTGCTCGAAGGAGCAATGAGACAAGGAAGGCGCCAGCTCTGCCAATAGCATTTAATGATGAGTGATTTCCTGGTGCGGCGTGAAATCTAAATTAACAGCAGAGAGGAATGTAGAATTGAAAGGAAACTCAATTTATCCACTTTCCTGAAATAATGAATCTAGCAATAAAAGATGTTGGTTCAAAGCCAGGGCACAGGGAGGAGAGTGGTGGTTTTTCTACTGATTTCAGCGGGTTTGTCTAATCCTTTTGCTGCCCTTCAGCCTCCTGCCTCTTTGGTTGGTAGTGGATGCTCCCCATCATCCTCCCTTTGCTTTCTAGCAAGGACTGGGCCCCTCGTGGCAATCTATGACAAAGGGCTTTTCTTGCTCTGTTAAGGTGTTTGGCTTTGCTTTGTAAATGTTAGTGATGATCTTCCTTAGTTCAAGGCCCTCCAGGTGGAGTCTGTTGGGAATCAATAGCTACTTTGTTTTTTTTTTTTGCGTTCACATTTTGTTGTTTGAGCCCTGCTTTGAGGAGCCGTCTTTTTTCTATATTGACTTTTATTGGAAGACCAAAGCACCTGCAGAGCCGACTCACTTCTGCTGGAATGCGGAAGTTGTTCAGGACAAGGAGAAATAGTTTGGAGTTGAAGGAGGGCAGCTGGAGGTTGGATGTCAGGGGGAAGTTGTTTAGAGAGAGAGTGGTGAGGTGCTGGAACAGCTGCCCAGAGAGGCTGTGATGCCCCGTCCATCCCTGGAGGTGTTGGAGGCCAGGTTGGATGGGGCCCTGGGCAGCCTGGGCTGCTGTGAGATGGGGAGGTTGGTGGCCCTGCATTGGTGGGGGGTTGGAGCTTCGTGATCCTTGAGCTCCCTTCCAAGCCATTCTATGATTCTGTGATTCTATGATTCTTGCCTTGCTTTCAGCCCCATTTCCCTCAGCTAAGGGTTTTCGTGGTGTATGGTACCGCACTTGGTGCAACCATTGGACTCAACAACGTGTGGTTTTGTGGCTGATCTTTTCCTCTGATTGGTCTCAGCAATGCCTTGGTGTAAAGTTGTTAATGTTTTTCTGGCTCAAAGCCTTTTAGAGAAAACGCATTTTAATCAGGGAGAAAAAGGAAAAGGAATCTTTTTTTGTTGTCCATTGTTGCTTCCAGGCACCCACAACCTCACCCCTACATCATGGGGCAAAGTCCCAGAGCCATCACAGCAATGACATCCAGCTGCCTTCCCCAGAAGGCTTCTAGGGACATACATGCAAATGGAAAGGACCCAACTTCACCCACGCTGACTGACAGAGGGCTGTTTGCTATGAGCTGTCCGTTGGAGGAATGGAGCCCTTAATCCATCTGGCATCAGCGTTTCCTCTCACCTGCTCCCAGTTCAAAGCCTGCTTCTCTCATTCCAGTCCATTTTGAAACCACGCTGATCCTGTTTGCCAGAGAGGAAGCTGGAGGCAGTGGGTTTGCTGTTGCAGTTCTGTCCTGATGCCAGGGGGTGTGGGCACATCTCAAGGACATGAAGTCATGCTGCTTGCATGGGATGGAGCTGACAGAGGTTTCTGGCAATCGCTGCGGGCTCAGTGTTGGCTGCAGGGACTCCAAATACTTCAGTGAAGCAAAGTGTTTATGCTCGACTTCATCCATAAGCTGCCAGTAAATCAGCTGGCTGCAGGCTGGGCTTCTGTTGGCTTTGGCAGAACAGACCTTATGTTAGTAGCGTACTTACCCTTCTGAAAATGCAATGTCTTCTTGCAGCTGAATGCAAAGGAAGGGAGCAGCTTAGCTCTGTTTGAGCATTGCACAGCATTTTGGTGAGTTTCAGGAATGCGTTGGGAGTCAGTGTACAGATTAATGCAGTCTCACAACGTTATTTTGCTCTGTGTCCCAGACACAGATGTAATTCCTTTTCAACCTTGGAAAACGATGATCCACTTTCAGATGGATTTAGTTTACCTAAAAAAAATATGGTTTTATACTCAAAGAAGAGGGAAACACGTCAATGAACTTCCCTTCTGATCACCCCCAGCCATCTTGACTTTAGGATTTTACGTTTTCCTCCTCTGAGACCAAATCACACCCTGCTCAGATCACGATGTTGTGTTGATCTGGGCACTGCAGTGGCCCATTTGGTGATGGAGGGGCTCGATAAGCATTCCTCAAGTAAATTATCAAATGGACACTGTTCTTTCATATTCAGAGAATAGCTGTGCAAGACAAATGGGCATCAGCTGTGCACACGGCTAGTTTTGGTGAAGGATTTATTTCTGGCTGTAGCCAGGACATGTCCTCTAAAGGAATTATATTAATGAAAAAAGGCAAAATAAATAGAAATAGTAAAATAGTAAATGTATTAATTTAACGAGTTTGTTTGATTTAAAAATGGTATCGCAGTGAGGAATGAACTCAGCGATCCCCAGGGCCCGTTCCAACTTGAGATGTTCTGTGGTTCTGTGATGTCTTCCAGGATGAGTGCAATCAGACTGCAAAAGTTAATGGGTTCTAGCATAGCAGGCTTGAGTAAATAGGAGAGGTAGGTGGGACTCTGTGTGCAGATGAATTTCATGTAGCCTCCTACAGATCTTGTAGGAAATACAAATAATCTTCCTCAGCCCGTCTGCTTCCCTGCTCCCCTGGTGCCGGGTGGTAAATAATGCTGCAAGCTCTGTATGCACTGGGGTGATGCAGCAAAAGAGGTTGGGTTGCTTACCCAAAACTAATCCCCACATTGGAGAAACTACCCATGCTGCCTGACGTGATGTTCAGTGCTGTTTCCAACTGTTTTATCAAAACTCATAGCCCAGGAACAGGTGAAGCGCACAAGCCAGCTTCAAAAGTGATTCACAACTTGGGGTAATTCCCTTTAATTTGTTTTGCTTTGCCATCACGCTCGCTTTGGAGCTTTCAAATCCCAATCTGCCATTTCAAATGAGGCTCTCCATCCTTGGGGCTGTGGCCACGTTGCTGGGTGTGCCTGGTGAAGGCTTACCCCAGGTATCTGTTGGCTTTTTTTAGCTTGACTGAGCTCATGGTACATCCGGCCTCTTTGCTAGGGGAAAGCAGTGACTCTTCATTTATGGCTTCTCTTTAATAATAAATGTTGGTGTAATTAAACTAATTCTGTTTTGTGCCATTCCACAAGACACCGTGGCCACATCAACACTAGCAAGAGGTGTGGTCCTGAGCTCCACTGCCCACAACCCAAGCCTTTTGGTGATGAGGTCACTTAGGGCTTGCTGTAGTCTCATCCTGTGAGCCAAGTGTGTGTTTGTGGTTAAGGAGCACCGACTTCACTCATGGAGCATCTTCTGCTTCCCCCCCTTCTGCACCATGAACCAGAGCACAGAGAACAGGATCAGAGGGTGAGCTGTTTCCCAAATGCATCCTGGTAGGGGTGCAGTTGCTGATGCAAATGTGGTTTAGGTTCTCCTGTGGGACAATCTTGAATGCTGTGTGAGGTGAGTGTGGTTAAGCTCAGCAATAGACAACCAGCAAGCACACTTATTTTATCCCAGAGGGGAAAGAGAGTAACCTAAAGGGACAGAGAGAGGAGGAAGACAGGTGTTCTATAAGAACTGCCAAAAATGTCAGTGCTTTTGTCATCTCATGGTGCTGAAAATGTGGACTTCTTTTTTTTTTTTTCAAGCACCTTTCAACATTCTAGTGGTTCTGCTTGAACTTCTGTAAGCAAGTTGGCACCGTTTCCTCCACCTCCTTATGGCCGTGATTGAGTGATCGTGAAGACATGATCCTGAGCCCTTTATTTTTGGCAGTAGAGGTTAGAGGCTGTTGCACGTTGCAGATTTCACCCTACTGTAAAGCATGTGGGAGCTTGTGAAGTAGAGACTCACAAAGCTCTTGGGATGAGGGTCTGTTGGATGGAGGTTGTGCAAAACCCAGACTGTATCTAATACACTGTGCGTGCAGATTGGACTTGCTCTGCTTCAGCTGCCATCGAATTATCTCAGTGGTGCTGGGGAAATGTTCCTTGTTCTCCTGAAAGCTTCTGCTTTTTAACTCACTGGAGTATTCCAACTTGTGAAGCATCTGTTGAGTCACAAAATCAGCCAGGTGTGTGCATCTGGAGAAGTACACCGTGGGGCAGATCGGGGGTCTCAACACAAGCTGTGCTACTTGTGTGTGAATGCATAGATAAAAAAAATCATCCATTCCAAAATGTTTTCCTTGTCTCGTTTATCAAATCCAGTGCATAAGTATTGACCAAAATTATCCTATGAATTAATTTTTTGCAAGTAATGTTGGTCCAAAATCAAGGATTACTTCCTAACCTTCACTCATATTTTTGTCAAAATGTGTAGTAGCTTGTAGAACAATCACACTTTTAGTAGGTATTTTTCCATGACTGTAGTCTTGGCAACGTTTTTAGAGTCCTGTGATTGATTTTTCAGCACTTGAGATGCATTAAAACTCACTTGCCACGTGAAGCCTGTCTGGGTAACTGATTCAGCCACATGGGTGATAAGTACAAGGAGATGCTGGACCAGGATGGGGAGGAAAATGCAGCAGCAAACAATAGAGAAATTGAGAAAAAACAATCTACTGAAAGGGTAAGGAACCTCTCCCTGGAGAGTTCCAGTGGGATGGAGTGGAGATGTGAACGGGTTTTTATTTGGGTGTTTACAGAACCCAAAAGTTGCATGGGTGAATTTTAATCCCAAACTTCTCAAGTTTGGCTCAGCTGGGCCAAGGCAGTTGCCTATAGAGGTGGTTCATACACTGCAGCCTCACTGCTGCTTTTTGGGCCAGGGAGGGTAAGTTGTAGTCGTGGACACCTGGGCTGACACAAGCACTGAGGCTGCCACCGAAAGTGGGGTGTTTGGTATGGAAATCCTCATTCCAGTTTCTGTAATTTTCCTTTAGGAGCCCACCTGTGCTTGTAAATACAGACGTGTGTGTGGACTGGGGAGTGTATGGACTCTAAGCTCATGGCAGAGCAATTTGGCCATGTGGATTGGATTGTTCCTAGTGGCTGTGCTGTTGAAGTACCTACACTTCTCCTTCTAAACCTCTTTGTCCCATTTATTTCTGGGATGCAAAGCCTCTGGTTGGAGTTAGGCACCCTGTAGCACTGAGATTTGGTAGAAGTTGGGTACTGAACTTGAGCTGAGTTGAGTTTGAACCATAATTCTGGCCAGTAATGATGAAATCAGAAAACACTGTTTGTTTGTTTGTTTGTTTGTTTTATTGGCACAACAAAAAATTACGTAATTTCAATCCTTTATTGCTTCCTTTGTTTGGCACTTTTTATAAGATGGAGCATACAAGGAAGAGCAGCATCAAATGCCGATATCCAGGGTGATGGGAGACGAAACAGCATGGCCAAGTAAATAGTTTCAGCCTTTAAGATGAAAAGAGAAGGCACAGAAGAACAGAGTTGCTTATGTATCACCAAACACTTAGTCTTTTAGACTTGGTTACTCTTTTGCATGCTTTTGCATAATTAAAAACCCATGTGACAATTCAGTAGAGAAAAGGGCATTTTCAAAAGAGATTAATGGTGTGCTTAGAACTTGGAAGGAAATGATAGTAGTAGTGTTGCTCATAGACTTCACTTTATGTCCCTTCTTGCTCATTGTGGGAAGGGAAGATTCATTTGAATACTTTCCATACCTAATTTATTTCAGTGTTTTGTTCTGAACAAAATGAAGCAGAAACATGGGTTATTTAATGCCTGTGAAATAAAACCAGCAAGGGAAACATGGAAATGGTGTTGGTTAGGGACAGTTTTCTTGCAAAGGTTCTCTCCATGGATGTCCTTATGGTTTAGGATTCGACCCATGCCTTTGGAGTGGAAGCACTGAAAAGCTTTTGGGAGGATTATTTTTACTGTTTTGGGAGGTGGTGGTGATCACTGCTTGAAACATTTCTCTAAACTGAACACTGATGCAAATGTCTTTCATCTGGTGTGGCTGTGGTCTCTTCTGCTGTGTTACTTGCTGAAGACTTACATATGTGGTGGTGGTGGGAAGAAGTACTGTGGTTGGGTGGTTTGGCTCTACAGGATCTGCAGAAGTGGCATGGGGGAAGGAGAGGAGAGGTTCATACGTGGCTGTTCTATGATTCTGTGATTCACCAACCTGCTGTGAAGAGTCCTTGCCATGCAGTGATTGCTGTCATTTATGCTGTACTGGCAGAGCGAGATGTTGAGTTGCAGCTCTCACATGTGGATGGAAAAGTTGATTAAACAATTGCCTCATATGCCAAAAGCACCCAACCTCAACCGAGCAAAAATAGAGCTCTGTGCCCAGAAAATCCCTTGTTCCACCTGCCCCAAGGGCTGTCCCAACACTACGCAAGATGTATCTATGTGGTGAGTGACAGTTCGGCCCAGAGCTGGTGACAAGAGTTGCCTTAAGTTTTGTCAGGGGAAGCACACGTTGGATATTAGGAACAATTCGTTCTCTGAAAGAGTGTTCTGGTCTTGGCACAGGCTGCCCACGGAGTGGGAAGGTCATCATCCCTGGAGGTGGACCTGAACTGTGGAGATGGTCAGTGGGCATGGTGGCAGTGGGTTGGGGTTGGGCTTGGGGATCTTGGAGTGCTTTTCCAGCCTCCATGATTCTGTGATCTCCCACCTACCTGCATTTCTGTTGAGATGAGTGTGAAGAGTGTGATCTGACCTGACCCAAAGCTTTCAGGGCTGTTGTATCAAGCATCTGACCCGCAACGTTTGTAACCTAGAAGTGACCCAAAAGCTTCTTGCAGCCAGGTTCACATTGATGTGACTAAAATCTCACCCTCAGAGATGTCTGCTTTCTCCATCCAACCTCTAGAAAAGATGTGAGACATGACGATGCAATAGTATTAATGTGATTTCTCTTCCTGTCTGCAGTGGGAGCGCCTCTGGTTCCTGATCCTCACCTCATCCTTCTTCCTGACTCTTGTCTGGTTTTACTTCTGGTGGGAAGTTCACAATGACTACAATGAAATCAACTGGTGAGTAGTAGCAAATCTGCCCATTGTGCACCTCTAAGAGCTGCTTCAAACCAGGTTGGATGCATTTAGGTCCTTCTGATGGACTCTTTAATGACAGTCAATGGGGAGCGAGGCTGAGAGCTCCTCCTGCCCGTCTGCATTGATGGTAGTAACACACCTCCCATCTCCATTTGTCTGCTGTGACAGAGCTTGGGGCAGGTGTTCTGCCTTGTAAACAGCTTGTGCAAACAAAGCAGAGCTGAAGTTGTCTAGAAGCCTTTTGTTTCTGTTGGTTTGTTTCTGTGGTCGGCTGTTTTCAGAAGCACTGAGCAATCTGGCTGAAACTTTCTGCAAAGTCCAAATAAAAAAGCATTCAGCCTGGAGCAGAAAAGGGTGTGGGAAATGGTGCAATGTTAGAAGAAGCTGTAAACAAGCTTTCCACTGGGATGTGCTGGGCAGTTTGGGGTACTGCCAGCTCCCCCCAGTGCTGCAAGTCATCCTCCCTTCTACCATCCCAGCAGCATCCTAAAACATTTATACAGTACCTTGGGCTCTGCTTTAACCAAACTGCTTTGACAACATCTTCTTGTCAAACATAATATTTCAACAGCATTTTAAAAACTTCTTATTTTATTTATTTCTTACGTAAACTGCCTGCTTGGGAGGCTGTGTGATGGAGAGTGTTTACTGACTTAATGTTGTGAGCTGTCTCCTCCCAGCAGAGTGTGCTTTTCTTGTTCGACTCAGACTCACACTCAACTGAAACTCATCACTGCCACTCTTGCTGTTTAGAGCAGAAGCATAAAGGAAATGCTTGATTCTTTCTTCATTTTTCAGGCTATTTTGATGTCTCTTTCAGTTTACACCTTCAGAACAGGATCTGAATACTCCTGGTCTGCTAAAGACAAATCTGTCTTAGCCCAAAGTTGGGAAAGAGCTGTAAAATCATGCAGGAAAAGAAATATTAAAAAAAGCCCTGGGAACACTGTGAATACTCATTTGCAGCTGTGGTGCTGCAGGGATCTTTTTGTTTTTTGTTTTGTTTGCATTTTAGGAGGAAGTTTTTGAGCCAGAGGGTGGTGAGGCAGTGGCACAGGTTGCCCAAGGAGGCTGTGGATGCCCCATCCATCCCTGCAGGCATTCGAGGCCAGGCTGGATGTGGCTCTGGGCAGCCTGGGCTGCTGGTTGGCAACCTGCACACAGCAGGGGTTGTAGCTGGAAGAGCATTGAGCTCCTTTGCAACCCAGGCCATTCTATCTTTCTATGATTTCCCTTTTTCATCTCTACATTTAGTTGCATTTTACTTTAGATGTGTGCAATGTCAAAGCTCCGTACTGTAATGAAAAGCTCCGTCTTGCTCTTAGTGGGGGCTGTGTTTTGTAAACCTGGCTGCATTTCCTCTGGAGAAGGGCTACAAATGTGAGTCTCTGTAGAAATGTATTTTGTTTTCTTCCTTCATTCTGGAGAAGACTCATCTGATTCATAACTACCATGGAAACAGCACTTGATGTGCAAATAACTGCTTTAAAATGAAGTCCAGAAGGTCACTTTGAAGAAGCATCAGAGCAAAATCCTGTGTGTACAGAAGCTGTGCTAAGGAAGTTGTTAGCGGTGCCATGAGCAAAGAATTCAGAGAAACCCTCTTTTCTTCTTCTTCTTCTTCTTCTTCTTCTTTCTTCTTCTTCTTTTTGGAATCCTTGAGCAGAACATGGACATGGGCCAGGAGGTCATGGCAGCCAAGTGCTGCTCCAGGTCTTGTATTTCTGCTGTGCCTGTGTGAGCAGGACTGCTCATCCACCTTCCCTGCAGGCATTCAAGGCCAGGCTGGATGTGGCTCTGGGCAGCCTGGGCTGCTGGTTGGTGACGCTGCACATAGCAGGGGCTTGGAACTGAATGAGCATTGTGGCCCTTTTCAACACAGGCCATTTTATCATTCCATGATTCTATAGCCATTTTGTACTTTCTGTACCAGCACAAAGGTTGTTAACCCAAATGCAAGCCAACACCGTAATGTTGTGGGGTTTTTTTCTTCCCAGAAATCCACTGGGAAATGTTTTAATTCAGATGAGACCTGAAGTTGCAAGAAGGGTTCTGGCATCTGACTGCCTCTCTTCTGGTGTAGTGGGATCTGGGTGCTTTGGGACCCAGATCTTGGGGGAGATCTCTGCTTGTTTTGATGTAAACAGGATTGGACATATGGTGGCCATAGACAGCGTTGGCACAGGAGATGGGTCTGTGGGCCTTGCAAGCACATTGCCTGCTGTAGCAAGAGATTTTGGTTCCAGAACAAACTTACAAAAGCATCCGATAAGAGGAATTTTTTTTAAAGCATCTTTTACTCCTCCTGGCTGCCCAGGGAAGTGGGGGGTGGCACAGAAGGAAGTGTGCACGTGCTGTGGTTGTGTTATCAGCAGTGCACAGGGAGAATTTTCAAAAGCCTTTGCAGCCAGAAATGGTGTTGGTGATACCAGCTTCCATCTGGGAGGCTGGGATGGAGAAGAGGAGATATCTTTGTTTAGGAGGATGTTGCTCCCTTGGGCTGTATTTCCTTCTGCATTTCTGGACAGTCTTTTAGGCTGGAGGAGGAACTTGACTGGGTTGATCTCGTGTCCTGCCGTGGCTTTGCTGTAAAGTGCTTTAATGACTTTCTAGTCCACCTCCATGATTTTTTTACTGGGAAGTGTATTGCTATTTAAATGCAAATTTGACATTTGAGACCCACTGGCAGACACAGGGGACTGTCTCTTACTGTGCTGCCACTGTGAATAATGGACTGCTTCACCTGGCGCTCCTGTTCATAAAGCTCTTGTTGCACTGTGGCTCCATGAAAGCAAAGCAGGGAGCCAGGCTGCTGAGCTGAAGCTGCCCTCTGGAATATAGAGCTGGGAAACCTGATGAGTGTGATACGTGTGAGTGATGACCTAGACACATACTTGTCCAACTCATCAGTTTTAGGCTTTTGTTGCCCTCTTTTTTATGTTTTAACAAATATATATATAAAATAAAAGTTTTGTTGTTCATACACATTAACTATATTTTGTATGTGATTCATAATGATCCCTCTTTGGTTCCTTTTGACATGGTTAGTGGGCACAGCAGAGAGGGATGGTTGGACTAGGTGATCCTAGAGGTCTTTTCCAGCCTTAATCAGTCTATGATTCTCTTCATTCAGTGCAGCCCAGCCAAGCCAACAGGTTGGACACCCATGGTAGAAGAACTAGAGAAGTTGGCTTGGGGATAAATGCTTTGGATATACATCTGATGTGTCCACATCTCCCCCTGGAGAGGAGGAGGCTGACAGGGAGCTCACCCAGGGCTGGGAGTCCCTGCAGGGAGATGGGAGAGAACAGAGCTCAGCACCAGTGCTGGTGGGGCTTGGAGACCTGAGCACAGCCTGGAGCCCAGGAGGCCTCCTAGGACCTCAGGCAGCACTTCTGTGCTGTGTGGTATCACTGGGACCAGAGTGGGGCTGGGGGCTGCTCCCTGGGGAGCTCCTGAAGCTTCCTGGATGTGGTGCTGGGCACCCTGTTCTGGGCATCTCTGCTGGAGCTGCATTGGCCCTGAGGGACCCAGAAGTCCTTTCCAACCTTAACTACTCTGATGTCATCTGTATCTCAGTACTCTTCCAACTTTGCTTCAGTCCCTGCTCTGATCCTCCAGAGCATCAGGATGCTTCAGGTTGGATACTGGGGAAAATTTATTTTATTTTAATTCACTCCCAAAGATTGATCAGGCACTGGAATGGGCTGCCCAGGAAGGTGGTGGAGTCACTGTCCTGGGAGCTGTTCAAGAAACGTTTAGATGTTGTACTGAGGGGAAATATTGGTGGTAAGTGGATTGTTGAGCCAACCTTGATGAGCCTATGATTGCTGCTGCTTCTTGCCAAGGTTGGATCACAGAGGCATTGAACGGCCCATCTCTTACAGTTCCAAGGTGTGTGGCAGGACTGGAACAAGGGAATTCACTATGTCAGGAAGTCTACAGGCATCCTTCAGGCTGAGCAAACAGACCCTTTGGTTGGGTGAAGAAGATCAGAAGGATGCAGTTTCTCAAATCAGACCCCTTTTGGGAAACCCTGAGGCCAATTTCTGTCTCCACTCTTGCAGGAATCGTAGAATCACAAAATATCCTGAGTTGGAAGGAATCCATAAGGATCACCAAGTCAAACCCCCGGCCCCACAGAGCCCCCAAACCCAATATTGTATCAGTTTCCCAGTGTGAGCTCTGGCAGCTCAGGGCCATGCCCACTGCCCTGGGAGCTCTGCCATGCCCACTGCCCAATGGGGCAGAACCTTTTCCTGGTATCCAACCTGAACCTCCCCTGTCACATCTGCATGTGTTTCCTTTGGGTTAAATTGGGCATTCTTTCCGCACCACTGGAATAAGAGACACAAATTTTTTCCATCATCTTGTCCCTTGCAAATGAGTTTGCACATTGAGTACACAACACAGTTATGCACAGCAACGTTTGTTTTCTTCCCCTGTCCTTGATGTGATCCCTGTATTGAATTTATTACTCTGTGAACACATGGGACAACTTAGGCAACTCTTCTCTTGTTCGTAGGGAATATTCTTCTGAAAACTCAAGCCCTCCTCATGTCAAATTGGTGGTTTTTCTTTCCCAAAGTAATGCTGTTGCTGTGTTTGACATAATTGTCTGATTCCTCTTTGCAGAGTTAATTTCCCATGAGGGATCAAAGCACAGACGCGGGGTTTTGTTTCAGAGTGGTTTGTGCTTTTTGGTGCCTATCTCTCATCTGTACAGTGGAAGCAGAAAGGCCCATTTTCTAAAGTTCTGTCTCACCGTGCTGAAGTTGCTATGGTGTTGAATTCCTTAATCTCTATTTCATACTCAACTTTCAGGTTTTTATATAACCGAATGGGATATTGGAGTGACTGGTCTATTCCAATACTTGTAACAACTGCTGCTGGCTTTACGTACATTACAGTGTTATTGGTGAGTATAACAGAAATGTCATTTGCCCAAGGTTTGTGCATTATTTTCTTTTTAAAGGGCATGAATTTCTCACTCTTCCCATAACCTGAGCAATTTTCCTTTCAGAAGTGATTTTTTTTTCTCTTTCTCTTTCATGGCTTTAAGCAGCCTGAAATAAATAGAAAGTGAAAAACGTGTGGTCCTCAGCCTCAGATGATGCAGTGCAAATATGAACACCCTGATGCTGGAGATGCATTTGGCTTAAGGAGAAAAACAATTCTTGCTTCCTTTAGTATGACAAAGGCCAACTTTGGTGTGTCAATGAAACCCAAGAGCAAGTTTTTTCCCCTAGTGTGATGAGGTTCCATGTTTAATGGGGTGCCCATGCAGGCAGCAAGCCAGTATCTTGCCCACAGAATCATTTGAGCTGGAAGTTGGAAAGGTCATCTAGTCTAGCTTCCCTGCAGTGAAGCCATATATGGTTCCCAGGAACTGTGCACCTATGGACCACACTCTCCAACTCTCTGCCTCTTGGAGGGCAAAGTCTCTTCTTCCACATTCCTGGCTTTCAAGTGGATCAAGGGGAAATGGTTTGAAGTTGAGAGAGGGCAGCTGGAGGTTGGATGTCAGGGGGAAGTTGTTTAGAGAGAGAGTGGTGAGGTGCTGGAACAGCTGCCCAGAGAGGCTGTGATGCCCCGTCCATCCCTGGAGGTGTTGGAGGCCAGGTTGGATGGGGCCCTGGGCAGCCTGGGCTGCTGTGAAATGGGGAGGTTGGTGGCCCTGCCTGCAGCAGAGGAGTTAGAGCTTCATGGTCCTTGAGGTTCCTTCCAACCCAGGCCATTCTGTGATTCTCTGACCATCCCCATTCTGATGAGATGCTCTTTTTGGTTTTCTTGGGGCTGGTGGTGTATTCCTGTATGTGCAAACACTTAAAGGTCATGATGTGCCATTGTTTGACTCTTGTTTTCTTCTTTCCAGATACTAGCACTATGTCACATAGCTGTGGGACAGCAAATGAACCTACACTGGCTTCACAAGGTAAACAGCTCTTTTCAGCTTGGAAGGAAGCAGGGGTTTTAATTAAACATGAGGTGAGGGAGTGGATGCTGCATGGGATGCTCACTGTCCTGGAGCTTGGGGGAAGAGCATAGACTTTACACGTTGGTGGTGCTTGAGCTCTCATCTCATAGGATTGAGCAAATTAGCAGTAATTGCAATCAAAGCCTGGGAACAAAGACTTCGCTCTGTGCTTGGTGAACTGCTTCAGGGTCCCTGCTGACAGAGGATGAACATCTGGAGTGAAAATCTCTGTTTCGTGAGGGCAACCTGACTTTGGTCTCAGCTCAGTGTGGTGCTCTGTTATGAACCTCTCTCACATTGCTCTGTGCTGAGCCCAGCCCTGTGGGAGAGGCTGAGCAGATGTGAAGCTGTTTGGGATGTGGTTGAAGTCAGTGTTGGGGGAGAAGCCCTGGGAGAATGTGTGCACCCCCAGCTTTACACTGACACTGTAGAGGCTGGGGTTTGCTCAAGTCCCAAGAGGCCTTGATTTGCACATAAAGCAGCTTGAGTAAGATTTCTGTGAAATACAAGAGAAGATGCAGACCTGATGTTTGGAGTACAGAAGGGGAGAGGAAGGGTAGCAGAGACAGTGACAAAGCAAATGGCTTGGCAGCACTGTACTTTAACTGGCAATTTGCTAATAGGTAATGAAGGGACCAGTCCTGTGCGTGCCAATGCGCCTCCTGAAGGCAGAGCACAGACCTCCCCTCCCCCTCAGTTTCCTTTTCTAGAAGTGATAGAATTGGTTCTTCCTCAAGGTGAGAAGATGCAACGTAAAGAGGGGGAGGAGGCCGTCTGACTGCTGCTGGAAAATAAGTTGTTGGTCCTTGAGTCTAACATATGTTTCTTCACTGGGGGAGATGGTATTTTCAGATGCGCTCCAGGTGGTTGGTGGGTTTGGATGAGTAAGTCCTGAAGAGGAATGTGTTGGAGATCAGTCAGTTCTCCTTGCCTACAGAAACCCACCCTGCCTCCCTTCTTCCAAGAAAAGCCCACCGCCACTCAGACACATTGCTCTGTCTCTCTCTGCCCTTCCCCACATCTCCTTTCTAGGAAGGGGGAGATAAGAGGCTGAAATAAGTTAATTGTGCTCTCTGCAACCATCCTGAGTTACCTTCAAGTATGGATTAAAGCACATGAAAAGACTGATATGGGCAAACAGCACTGTTTCTTTCAGCTTTCTCATTGAAATGGTGCTGCTTGTTCCTATGGAGAGCTGGGGGTGACTAAACTAGAGGACGAATCCTGTCCTTATGTGTAGATGTTGGGAATGTGGAGTTTTTTGTTTGTCTGAGATATTAAGAAAATGTGAAGTCAGTCTAGAGAGGTCCAAGGCATCCTAGATGACTAATTAATAGCTAAGTATCAGCTTGTCTCCTGGATTGATTTCAGGTGCAGACAGTACATAAAATCAAGACAGCAGCAGCATCCTTTGAATCCAGCAGGCATGCAGCACAGCAGAGGCTGAGATAGCAGACAGAGAGGCGGAGGATGACAAACTGTTTTTTGATAGACAGCCCACATGTAGTCTGTCAGATCTTTAAACTGAAGTTATTTCTATGGCAGGTTTTGATGGTTTGAACTTTTTACCTTGGAAGTGGAGGTGACACTTCCTTTTTGACTGCTCCACTCAAGCTTCTGAGTGCTTCCACTTGGAGATGGGGAGTGGGCTGGGGAAGGTGGCTGATGGACTGGGTCTCATCCTGCTCAGCCAATGTGTCACCTAGAGCCCCTTCTCATGCTACAGTACCTGTTTTCACTGCTCTGTGAACACGGTTTGAATGCTGGCCGTGCAGCTGTTCCATTTCAAACCCAAGTGCAGTCATATCTATGGACAAAGCTGTGCTGACCCATCTCAGAGATGACTGCTTAGCAACGGGGATACATATACATTCACCCTCTACTGGAGGGCAATTTCACCATCTGTTGGGTTTATCTGTGGTTTTTACCTAAAGGGAAGTGATGGAGAGGCAGGGTGGGTGAAGCTCACCATCCTACCACAATGCATTGCAGAAGGGCCACGAGATTCTGGGATCGTTGCTTGAAGCTGCATGGCAGAACTCAATCTCTATTCAACTATTTGTTGGCAGGGCAAATCACCTGATCCTTCCACACAGTTGACCTCTGTGTGAAGAAAGTGGGACTTGAGCCATCTGTGAGATGTGTCCTACTGAGCCCTGTGCTGTATCCCAGGTGGTGGGGAAGTGGAGATTATGCTGGGACAGCACACAAACCCAACCTCTCTCCTTCTGAGTCCTAAGGCTGGTTGTTTTAGACCACTTATTACATACACAAGTTTTTTTTTTCTCTCCATTTCCCAATCTGTAGAGACTGTTATAACAACAATACAAAGGTTCCACTCTGTTCACTGCAGATTGGCCTGATGACGACCTTGATAACCACCGTGGTGACAATGTCATCGATAGCACAGCTCTGGGACGACGAATGGGAGATGGTATTTATCTCACTGCAGGTAAGTTCTCTATGGGCCTGCTTCCCTATGTGGGTGAAGAAGCAGTCATTCTGCTTCCATATCTTGGGCTCTTTCCTTTGAACTCAGCGCCTATGAAAGGCTTGAGAGGTTCTACTGTTGACTACTGCTGAATATTTGGTAATACACAAATCTGGGGAGAAAAAAATAGCATTCATGCAAGTGACTAATATTTCTCAGAAGTGCTTCCGTTTTCCCTGCTTTCTGAAGATATAAGCAGACACTGGAGGACAGAAGCATGACTCAGAGGAACTGTCTCAAACTTTCTCTCCTGGTGTTGCATCATGGTGATGTCCAGTCCAGTGTGCTCAACTGGACTACAGGAAGAGTCTCAGTGGCACCAAGAGCCTTGCCTAAAATTGCATGGTATCTAAGGAGGCCTTTATCAAATATGTGTTACTGGAAGGGGGTTAGAGGTTTCTTGCTTTCCTTTCATAGTGGTCTGAGTGCCAAGGGTAGCAGTAGGGTTTAGCAAAGAGGGCCAAAGCAGAGGCAGGAGCCTTAAGCAGGAATGCCGTGAAATTCAACTCGAAATGGAATCACCAAATGCGCTATGGAGCCCACAAGATGAATGAACTTGGAGGATGCTGGGGTGTTTAATCACTTTTTCTCTCCTGTTCTTGTGTCCTGCAGGCCACAGCCCCTTTCTTGCACATAGGAGCACTTGCAGCAGTCACAGCCTTGTCGTGGTTGATAGCGGGGCAGTTTGCACGAATGGAGAAAGCCAGTGAGTACCAGTTGGGCATCTCCTCTCTTGCCCTATGGAGCACTTGTGGGGAGGGCAGGGGCTGCAGGTTGGGTCCTCCCAGCAGAAGTCAGGACTGAGCCCTTCGTGCTCCTTCGTGGGGATGTGGAGGCTCAGCTGTTCTAAGGAGGTGGAATGTTCTCCTGTCAAAACCTGGCTGGAAGGGGAGCTTCTGGGCTGTGGATACACCCAGATCCCATGGATGATGCTTTGTTGTTGGAACCACAGCAGGGCTGGAGGTGAAAGGGCTGTTTTCAATGATGTAGTAAATAGAAGCATCTAAACTTCCTCTAATCTGCAATAGAAAGTTGCATCCTCCACAGCTAACACAGTGTTCTTCTCTTATAAGCACACTGCCTTTACCCCAGCAACTTGGGTCTTGTTCACATGCATTTCTAGGTGGACCTGTCTCTTCAGTGCCTTCCTGGAGTTGTTGCTTGTGATGCATTAGAGGGCTCAGCAGGGATCTGACCTTAGATGCTTCCAAAACGCACACTGAGACATGGTCAAAGATCTCTAAGGGAATAGAGAAGTGAAAAACACACATAACCCAGCCTGATGGCTGGCAACCCTCCACATAACAGGGAGTTTGAAACGAGATGATCACTGTGGTCCTTTTCAACCCATTCTATGATTCTGTGGTCCTATCCACTGGAACACGTTGTGTGCATCTCATGGCCATGGGTTCTCCCAAGTCCAAGCTTTGTGTTTTCTTGAAAAATAATGTGCTCCTTCTGTACCCTCAGTTGCATTTTTCCTAAGGGTGTCCATGGATGTCTTCAGATATCCATGCCAGTCTCAGAGCAGTGATTTTAATTGGTATTTAACCTGCAGCAAGATGGGAGCCCTGGAAGGACTTGGCAACACTTGTGAAAGACATCCGAGAAGAGAGTGCCAAGCATGAGGAAGGTGGTGGCTGGAGATTGAAAGATTTTGATATCCAGAGAGACCTTCAAAGAAAGAATTGCTCTGCCTTAATGTATAAATATGCCAAAGAAAAGTGTGCCTGGTTCTTCTTAAGTATGTCCCAGCATGTAATTAGGCTGCCAGCTGGGGGAGGATTTGTGGTAATGCCTAGCGCAGGGTCTGCACGGGCTCCTTCTGAATTCACAGCTTTTCTCTTGCTTTTTCTGGTTCTAATTTATTTGTAATACAAGTCAGGAAGCTGTTTCCCTTTTCTTTTTCTGCTCCTGATGTTTTTTATTACTATTATTTTAAAAAGGAAAGATGCTCATCTTTTCTGTATCATTGGATCTTCATGATGTATTTCAGGGTCAGTTTACTTGTTCAAAGTGTCTCACCTGGAGGAGTTCATGTACTTCTTGGTGCAGATATTGTTGAATTTATAGTACTGTAAATTCTTTCTTGTTGCTCTTCAGTTTAGTTTTTCTTTTTAAAAAATGAAATCTCTGTGAGAACATACAGTCCCTTACGATGGGAAAATTGTATGCCACTCAGTAATAGTAGTCTTTTGGAAATAACTGGTGTACCTGTAGTCATTGCTCCAGCAGTACGTTCTTGTTCTTTCTTTGATGCATCTGATACTTTTCAGTACCTGCCTTTTTTTTTTCCTGAGTAAATTGGCACTTTCTTTAATCTCCTATGCTCTGTTTTCCAGACCTGCAGAATAGAAGGTTTTTGAACAGAATTAATTTAGAAAAACAGTTTCTTGTTTTCAAAGCCTGTTTCTGAGGTCAGATAGAAAACAGTGCAGCCCTGGAAGCATTGAGTAGCAAGGGGGAATATGAGAAACATGCCCTGAGAGCTCAGATCTCTTTGGTGTGGTCAATAAGAACTGGAGGAATGGAAGACGAAGGTTGCATCTGAAAGTGGTATTGGTCCTTCCACGTTGCTCAAAGTGGGAAATTTGTCCTGTTTGCTTAGCTTGGGTGGTCACCAGGAGACCTCCTGCCAAACTGACCATCCAACTGCAAACCTGACAGCATGAACTTTGCTTGTATTTTTCATTCTTGTATTTTTTTTTTTCTTTTTTCTTCTTTGCATCTTCCCAGTTGCCCTGTATGCATGGCTAGGTGTAGTTTTCCAATCCATTTTAACACTGTCCATGACCCATGTGTTGAGGCATCCTTTCCTTGTAGGTGCAGACCACTAACCAAATTACATTTCAAGCTTATTTTCTGTATCTGAACTGCTTAGTCCCTAGAAGCCTGATCAGTGATGTTTATAGAGTAAATGAGCATTGGGCTGGGATCACCTCCCAACCAATTGTGGTTTTGATGCCAAATAATACACAACATCATGACACCATACCTTTGTGGTGCAGGACGTAGCATGAACTCACTTATTGGGAAGCCCTTCAGTTCCTTGAGTGCTTTATGGGTAACTGACAACTCTTCCAGAGAGAGGAGGAATTATCTGTCTGGAGGAGCTACAAGATGTGGTTTGGTATCTTGCAGTAGCAATGGTGATGGGAGGATGGTTGGATTAGATGATCTTGCAGGTCGTTTCCAACCTTGTGATTCTATGATCCTATAAGCTGGAAAAGTTACTAGTGTTACTTTCTGGCACTTGAATGAGCCTGTTGGATGCTGGATTGAAAAAGCATGAAACCAGATCAGCAGTGGCCAAAACCATAGCTGGACTGTTGTGACCTTCCTTTAAAATTTCCTTTCTCCGTCTTGCATTTATTGCAAATATTTGCCTTGTGAGTTCCAAGGCTACCTCACTCAGGACTTCCATCATTCTACGACTTGACTAGATCCAGCAGATTTAATAGAATGCTTTTTCCTAAGCAGGGACATCTGCTGTTGTGCTACGGGCAATGGCTGCAGTGCAGCCTCTGCTCTGAAGGAGGAGGAAGGTCACTTGACTTCTGCCCTGCGGTAGGAGGACTTTGACCAACATTTTCACCATCTTTCTCTCTTTCCACCCCCAGCTTCTCAGATGCTGATGATCACTGCATACCTCGCGGTCGTAGTTGCACTTTACCTCGTCCCCCTCACCATCTCATCCCCTTGCATAATGGAGAAGAAGGCTCTGGGACCAAAGCCAGCCATCATAGGTCACCGTGGGGCACCGATGGTGAGTAGCTTCACATTCAGTGCTGTGGTGTCCAACTCTTCTGCCTGCCTATGGGATAGTACTGGGTCTAATGGTCTCCAGGTTGCTCTCTGGAGAATATATATGACAGATGGTTTGGAGTCTGCATCCTTTGCAAGACTTCACCAGTAGTGGTTAACCTCAGCTCACAGCAAGATGCCTTGAATATGTGGCAATCCACAAAAACAGACAAAAAAGCTGTGCTTGAGCCTACATGGCTGCACTGTAATCCTTCATTGCAGATCATCATGAGACAGAGCAAGGTGATGAAACATTCCTGTCATCTGTCTCTGGGTAGACCTTGAAATCATAGTGAGTTTCTGTATGTGTCCAGACTAAAGATGGGACTTGATTTGATCACAGCTCTGGTGTAGGTAATGGCACCCTGTTGTATTTGGATACACTGGTCTGAATCTACAGTCTGGGTGCTTTTGGATCTGTTTCACAGATGTACCTCCATCTCACCAAGTTGGTTAATTGACCTTGTAACAAGATGGCACACTGCAGTGTAGACACTGGCCTTGGAAATATGTTTTTTCAGACACCCAGCTAACATTTTTGCTTACATTCAAAGAAGAAAAATCTCTGTAGGTTGTCAAAATGTATTTGCCAGGCTGGAGTGTGCTTGAGCTCTTCTCCAAGTGCAAGTGTGAGCACTAATAGAGATTAACGCCTACTACAACCCTGTAGTATTTTGTTTCAGTTCTCTTTCTTTTTAATTATTCATTTCTTTAAGAAATCCCTTGACACACCAGCTCAATTTGTATTGCTCTTTTAACTAGATTGCCTCTGTGAATGATGGAATGAAGTTCTGGCCATTACAAATGCTTTTTACTGTTCCACAGAGTTTTTACCAGCCTTGAAGGCCAGAAGGAACTGTGTGAGATCTTAGTCCTGCGCAGCAGGAAACCACAAAGATCTGTTATAAGTCTTCATCTCTGTAGAGTTTTTAGATCCTGTCCCTAAAGAGGAAAACGGGCTTCTCAGGGGAGTGATGGAATCACCATCCCTGGAGGTGTTCCAGAACTCTGGAGATGAGGCACTGAGGAACAGTCAGTGTTGACTGGACTAGACTGAATGGTGGGGGTGGTTCAGTGGTTGGACTTGGGAATCTTAGAATTGTGGACCAAGAGCTGTTTAGCACAGTTCTTCCCTTCATCATTTCCCTGATAGAATGAGCTGGCTTGCTGTCACTAGAGTGGAGCAGAAGGGGACAATCCCTTCCCTGCCCTCTGCCACCCCTCTGTTGGTGCAGCCCAGGAGACTGCTGCCCTTCTGGGCTGTGACCACGCACTGCTGGCTCATGTCCCTCTTTTTGGCCATCAGGAGCCCCACATCCTTCTCTGCAAGGCTGCTCTCAAGGTATTCCTCTCCCAGTCTGTACTCAAGTCTGGTTTTGCCCAGCTTTCACTATATAAAATCGTAGAAATATGAAGATTGGAAAAGACCACTAAGATCACCAAGTTCCAACCCCAGACCTCCCCACCATGCCCACTGACCGTGTCCCTCAGTGCCACATCTCCACAGTTCTGGAACAATTCTAGGGACAGTGACTCCACCACTTTCCTGAGCAACCTGCTCCAATTAATGATATCCTGGAGTCTGGAAATCTTCATCTGGCATATAGTGCAAGTCCTAAGGTTGTGCAATGGCAAGTATGTTTGAACAGTCATGATTTTGAAGCCTTGCCAAAAGGCATTTCTGGTGATAGAATCGTGTTTTCTCAGGGCTACTTAGTACACTTCTGCTCTAGAACCCAATTGTATGTACGTTTAATTTGGAGAGATGGAGCCTAGCGGAGCTGGAGAGAAGGAAACAGCTGGAGAAGAGTGTGGAGACCAGGCTGTAGGACACAGACATCCTCCCTTAAGCAGTACCCAAATCAAAAGTCTTCAGAGCCTGGGAGTTTGGATCCTGAGGTGATGCTGGATCTGTGGGTCTGGAGATGATGAACAGCACTGCAAGGTTTCTTTCAGATCTCCTGAAGGAAGACAAATGTGATTTGTGAGCTGTGCAGACAAGCAGGCTCTCTGGTGGAGCCCAACAGCTGCTTGTTTCACCAGTCTGGCAGGATTGGGTCTGTAATGCTGCATTTACATGACCCATGTTCTTATGCTAGAAAGATACAAATAGCTTAGAGCTGTTCTGATGACAACCAGCACAGAAGATCTATGAGATGAAGATGCTTGCTGTCCTGAGATAAAAGATTTGTTGGGGTGATAGCATGGTTTTTAAGACCAAAAAAAATGGTGAAATCGAGCCTTTTCTTGGAAAAATCCATGTATGAGTTCTTCTTGAGGGATGCATGACCCAATACACTGATTCACCCAGCATGCTGAGGTGGACTGCTGCTCATACGAGGGCAATGAACTTCCCCTGTGCTTTACAACCTGCTGTCCTCCCTGCATGCACCCAGCCTATCTCCTTTCTCTCATTCCTGTAGAATATCTGAGAGCATCCTTTGCAGCATCTGAGTGCAACTCAACTGCTGTCCTCCTTCTGTGGAGGGAAAAAATGAGGAACAGAGGCCAAGTGGCTCACATAATTTATCTTAAAATGCTGGTGGAGGAGTGTGTCCTTGCATTCTAAGCAGAAAGAGAAGAAAAATTGGGAAGTATCTAGGCATCAGTACCTAGATGAGGCACAGCTCTTTGCAGTACAGGTGACCTACTGTCTCCACAGTGGCTGTCAGTCTGTAATGTTGGTAATGCTCCTTCAAGAGGTATCTCTTTGGTGTCATCCTTTTCTGCTCTTTAATTCATCTCTGGAAGCGCACTTCTGGGTAACTCCTCCTTTTCTTTGCCTAAATACCATCCAGTCATGTCCATTTCTCATTGTGCTAAATGTCTTGTCCTATTAGGGTGCTATCTAAAAACCCCTTCTCTAAATTAATCAATTGGTTTCTTTTCAAAGGCTTTTTTTAAGTTAACTCTTCAGCATCTTTCTTTCCATCTGGACTCCCAGGAGAGCACTGGTGTAATAGCAGCAGTGTGAGAGGCTTTGAGGGCACCAGATGTTGATGTCTGTCGCTTTGAAGGGCTGTTGTGCTGGTGGATATGAGAGTCATTTGACACCCTAAAACAGGAGATGGGGGTCTCTGAAACTGCTGCATGTTAATCTAGCTTGATGGCATTACAAGCAGGTGCCCTTGGTCTCCATCCTTTTTATTCTGTTTTCAGCAATCTGGTTGCATTCTGTCTTCAATGCCAATAGATTTGAGTCCTTGTGACTTTTACACTGAAGATACACCAAAACATGAGTGGGAGATAAAGCTGGGACCAAACCTGAAGTAAAAATGAATAATTTAATCCAAGTAGGCACGAGTTTCAATCACCATTTGCTTCTTTAAAGTCTTCTACCAGATGCTTTCCCTTGTGGGGTGCTTAGAGCTGAAACAAGTTGAGTTCTGGTTTGAGATTTGAAGAAGGTGCTCTCCATGATATTGAGTTCTGCTTGCTTTTGGTTTTACCCTTAGTATACATTCATTATGAGAAACATTTGACCACAGATTGCAGATAAACCACCCAAAGAATCATAGAATCATAGACTGGCTTGGGTTGTATCATGAAGGATCACGAAGCTCCAGCCTAAATGAACCCAAAGAACTTGGGGTATTCAATATTTCAGCTTTAGGAAATGCACTGAACCTAAAAATTCACCTCCTGTTACTGGGACCAGAAAGGTACTGGTGGTTCTTAAAATAAGTAAATAATAGAAATAAAAACAATAAACAAAGAACCCCGCAGGGCTAAAGCTGTGGAACCAATCCCAGCATGCCAGAGACGAGAACGGCTCCTAATTTCAGAGCTGGAGGCTACAAATAGTACTGAAATGAACATTTTGGCAACCCACCCAGACAGCTGGCTCTCAGCGTGTTGCAACAGCACCATCCCAACATCTGGCTGTGTGTCACAGAGCACGCGGGGCTTGCAATGCTGTTGAGCTCTCCTTGGCAGGCAGCAGCTGCCTCCACGCCACGCATGGGCGCTGTGCAGGGAAGGGCGTTTTTGGCAGTGCTGACTCATGGGCTTTGCACAAGTTTGGGGTGGAAAAGCACCCATTAGTGGGATGAAGCACTTTGTGGAGCTGGTGTTTGAGTCACCGTCCCTCGAGGCGTTCAAGAAATGTTTAGATGTTGTACTGAGGGATGTGGCTTAGTGAGGAAATATTGGTGAACGGGTGGACTGGATGATCTTGGAGGTTTTTTCTGTGATCATGATTTGCCTTTTGAGATGTTAAAAGGGAATGTTTTGCCCTGGCAGGGAGCACGTGGCTTCGTTTTCAGGAGAATTCCAGCAATATATACATGTGGAGCTGTGGTTTCTGTTGCTTTTTCTTTTTTTAACATACCTGTAGGTGAAGATCATAGAATGACAGAATGGCCTGGGCTGCAAAGGAGCTCAGTGCTCATCCAGCTCCAAGCCCTGCTGTGTGCAGGTCGCCAACCAGCAGCCCAGGCTGCCCAGAGCCACATCCAGCCTGGCCTTGAATGCCTGCAGGGATGGATGGGGCATCCACAGCCTCCTTGGGCAACCTGTGCCAGCGTGTAAAGATTCTGACATACACTGGCAGTTCTGGGATGGTGTTTTGCCATCTTGTAAAGCCAACTATTGATAAAACCAGTAGTGAAGACTTCTGGTTGGGACTGCGGCTTATTGGAGAGCCTTCAGCTAGTGAAAACCTGGTGGCTTCTTTCTGTTGCGTTTTATTCACCCCTAACTGTTAAAGATATGGCGAGGCGACCAGTCCAGAGGTCCAATTTATAGCAGCAAACAGAACTCACATCTTCTGTCAGACCTGGAGAGGAGCTTGTATTCACTGGAACCAGTCTATACAAAGCCATTCTTTAATTAAATCAAGGTTTGGCTTCTGCATGTGATACACCAAAAATAAGAACTCACATGCTTTCTCATTAAATCTCTAATGGTTTTTTTGCTTAAAATTCTACCCTGCTCTCCAAGGCAATATTATTGCTTTGCACCTTTTCACTTCTTTTCAGTCTAGTAGAGCATTTTCTAGAAATGTTAGATGCAGGTGCTCTGTAAAATGCCTGGAATTACTGAGGATTAAAGATGCTTTTTTAATAAAAGCAGTGTTGTTAGTGCCTCATAGGGGCATAGTGGGACCTTAATAATGAAAGTAAAAGTACTGGCAGATCCCAGCCACAAAGAGAACATCCAAAAGACATCTTCTCATGGAAGGAAAACTCCAATTCTCAGGTATTGCCCTCACCACTCCTTGTGCTTTGAGTCCAGTTACTGGCTCACAAGGAGACAACAGGGAAGGGAGAACTAAACCCAAATTTTTAAATGATGATTATGGACAGGAAAAAAATCCTTAAAACTTGTTGTGACTGCAATTAGGGTTTGGAACAAATTTGCTTCTTCTGTGCAGGCTTCATCATTAGCCTCCCTAACATGCAAATGATGCAATGATGCAGTGCTAATTAGAAGGAAAGCAGTGTATGATGTCCAGCTGGCTGTGCACTTTCACAATATTCATTAAGGAAGGTCCAGAGCTCTTGACTTCAATGCTCCTTTTGAAAGTATTTGCTTCTGAGCACAGAAATAGTCAAAATGAGTTCATTCTTGGGCAGTTTTCTAGAAATTACTTGCTGTGTCTTCACCCACAGGAGAAATCTGAATGGCAGGCTGATTCTTGCAGGGGTTTGAAGCTACCAAACCAAGGGCAGAGGAGGAACAGCTTTAAGAAACTGCACAGGGGGCTGTCTGTGGCCTTCAGTGGAAGTTGGCATAGTTGGCTGGAATAGATTTGGAGGTCATTGCTTCCTTCATCATAACGCTGACTTCTTAATCAACAGATTGTGTCCAGTTGCATTGGATTGCTGCAAACCCAGATTTGGGATTTAGATATAATTTGCTTGATGGCATTGTGTTAAGGAGGAAAGTCATCAGATAAAGTGGGCAGAGACAGAGGGGAACACAAGCAGGATTATGTATTTATTTAGTTATTGCAGTTTTGCTGTAAAACAGTAAGCATGCAACTTTTGCACCAACTGTTGTCCTCCTCAGACACATCTCTGCATGTCAGTCAGAATCTGGGGTTTTCAACTCCATCTCTCCTGGAGAGACACAGACACAGGCAGGGACAGTGCAGACATCTGTTACTCTGATTTTCCCTATTCACAAGCTCACACTGTACAGAGAGGTGCTGTTTCCAGTACCAGAGGAACTTGGGGGTTGGAGCTTGATGATCCTTGAGGTCCCTTCCAACCCAAGCCATCCTATGATTCTATGAACAAGCAATATTTGATTTTAGGGGACAGATGTAAGTTTGCCTTCTTGGCTTCTAGTTGAACTCTACTGGGTTGTGTCATTGGTGTGAGTAGCTCATTCGGTCTCCTTGAGGCTAGAATCAGCTGAAAAGATTAGAAGGACCACAAGGACAGCTTTCCACATCAATGATGGACTCATTTGGAGATGCAGTTACTTACACTGATGGGATATGACACCATTGTGGGGCACAGCACTGCAGAGAACACCTCTGCTGACGTCTGTGCTGCTTGCTGGTTCAGGGCAGCCAGGGATGTTCTCCCATCTGTGATGCTCTGCAGGGTGATGCTCTTCACTTCTAGTGGTTGTGATTAAGATGACGTTACAGCTCCTAAGAGTGCATTTTGATGGTCGGAACTAAAGTGTTAATCTGTTTTTGGAACAGCTGAAATAGCAACATAGAATCATAGAACATCCTGAGTTGGAAGGGACCCATGAGGATCATCGAGTCCAACTCCAGCATAGACCTGCATGGAGTTCTCTGAGTTTGTTTAACTCGTTAGGGAGATTGAGTTCCTTGGAAAGGAATAGAGGTGCCTCCTATCTATCACCTGCATCCCACTCTGATGGGGTTCAGTTTTGTCCCTGACAAGCAAAGCTTGGCCTGCAACCTGTGTAGGGACTGAGGGTGATGCAGGAGTGAAATATTCCACTCCTGGGACTGGGATCTCGTCTCAGTTGGGGTTAGGCTCAGTGATATCTCTTAGTGCATAGTGTTCTGAAACAGCACTGCCACTACGATGTATGAGCATCCCTGCTGTCTTTATATGACAGTCTGAAATCCTAAAATCCCACCTCCAGAAGACTGTTTTCCAATGCGGCTTTCATTTTTTACCTCTGTGTGCAGTCTTGGCTCTGTCTAAACTCACTTATCCCCAGCCTAGCTGATGGAGGAGACTTTGGCCACCCTTCCCCACCTTTACAGAGGAATACTGCTGTTCTGGCCAGGCTTCTTTGCCTTCCTTTAGCCCTGCTTCACGCAGCGTGGGCTTTTAATTGCACAGGTGGGTAACAGCAGTGCCCTTCATCTTTGTCCTATCCTTGGTGAAGCGTTTTACATCGATTGCTTAGTGGAGGCAGTCCAGCCTGCCTTTTCCAGTCTTCCTTCGCCCAAGAGATGATTTACAACTCAGCACATTTTGTTTTCTATTTCTGGCACATTTGCATCCCTGGTGAGGCTGCTTATAGGGACACGGGTTCAGTTGCAGCGTGGTGTCACCTCTTGAGCTGGGACTTGTGCTGCATCCAGCCACCAACCCTTCCTGGCTTGGGCTGGTGGTCTCGCATTGCCTTTGAGTTTCCAGTCTCTGGTTTGAACATTACCTGCTTTATTTCCTTGCAACCCCTGCAGCCTCTGAAAGCAAATATTGAGCGCTGCCCAGCACCGAGTAGTGGATCGCCTTGCAGTGCTCACCCCGAGGAAACCTGAGCTACTTGGAGAAGAAACTCGAGATGCTGGAAGCTGAGGAGCTGAGGTTGGGATCCTCGTGGGGCTGCTGCTCCCTGGTGACAGCTCTGGGCATCGTGCATCTCTTGCAAAAAGCTCTTTTCATCTGACCTTGTGTGAACCAGCACAGGGCTGGGCGAGGGGATGTGGTGGGATGTTGGTTCCTGCCTAGACAAGCCAGGCATTGACTGGGAGCTTTTTTAGGAGAAGATGATGCACCTCAGTGTTGATTTTGTTGAACGAACAGAAAAATGTACTGATATTGGTGTGTGATTTGAGCCAGAGGCATTCAGTGCAGACGTTCTGTACCTGTACCAAGGTTGTGTTGCTGCCATTTCTGAACAGTATTTGCTTGGGTTATTTTGCCCCAGAGCTTGTCAACCTGAGTGTTTAAATCAATCAGTTAATAAGAAAATGAAGGTGCCTTCAAGATCATAGAATCATAGAATCACAGAATGGTTGGGTTGAAGGGAGCTCAAGGATCACGAAGCTCCAACCCCCCACCAATGCAGGGCCACCAACCTCCCCATTTCACAGCAGCCCAGGCTGCCCAGGGCCCCATCCAACCTGGCCTCCAACACCTCCAGGGATGGACGGGGCATCACAGCCTCTCTGGGCAGATGCCTTAAATATAAGTTTACTGTGCATGTTGCTTGCACAGTGCCTTTAGGTCTTTGTTCTTAAAGTTATCTTCTTCCCAATTGCTAAGCGACCATTAAAGATCACGGCTTGTGAATCCTTATTGTCCCTTGATGGAAATTACTGTTCCTTATGGGGTGAGTGGAAGAAGAGGATGCGACAAGTGCACTAAACCTGACAGCAGAACTGGAAAATAAGAAAACGATTTTTCAAACTTGCTTTATTTTGGTGTGCTTGTGTTTCAGTGCAGCCTGTCAGGTTCTCTCTGTAGCTGTCTGGATTTTTTTCCTGCTCTGCCTGTCAGTTTATGGGCATTTTGGATTTAACTGTACTGATTTTGTAGAAAAAACAGAGCATTCATTCTCATCCTGTATTGTTTTTAACAAAGCTTAATTCTGCTGCCATCTGGTCCATTTTACAGGGATGAATTTGAACTAACATTTGAGTCTTCATCTGTGATTACTATAGGGATACATTTTCTAGGCCTAAGGCTAATTTTGCTTCATTGTTGGAATGTTTGTTATTAAGAGAAATCAACTGTTATTTATTTTTAATGATTGATTGCTTTACCGATGGAGAGATTTGACAATGAAATGTTTTCTACAGGACCTGCAGTCGTGTTGTTCCCCATGGTAGGGGTTATACCCTGATCTATAGACTTTCTTTTTGTCCATAGTGGCATCTTAATCACTGTTTGCATAGGAAAGCAGGAGAATAAAGAACCATTAAGGTAGCTTTACACAGAGCCTGTGGATAGAGAATTGGCATCACATGAATGATTGCTTTCTGTGGGTCCTTTCTGTGGGGACCACACTGAGCAAATCTCTCATACACCAATTTCCTGTTTGGTTTTCTAGTGCTGCAGGCTATGATGTGCCTGCACTGAGCTCCATCTTGAGCATGGAAGACCCTCAGTGGGGTCAAAAGCATTGGTCATCTTCAGACTTTGTGTTTTACACGTGTGCCCACTTACTAAACTTTTACTGCTCTTTTTTTCTTGGGTCACAGTTGGCACCAGAAAATACCCTGATGTCCTTCCAGAAGGCAGTGGAGCAGAAGATATATGGAGTCCAGGCTGATGTTGTACTAAGGTAAGCCACAGTCATACTTGGTGTGAGCATGGAGGCTTTCTCTATGCACAGCCCAAACCATGCTATCGGGTCTCCATCTGCTGTCCGGTTGATAGTGGTCTTTCCCATTGAAAGGGGCTCTCATGGTGAATGTATCTGATAACTCCCAGGGGAGGCTTAGGTTGGACATTAGAAGAAAATTATTCTCAGGAGGAGTGGTAACCAATTGGAACAGGCTGCTCATGGAGGTGGAGGAGTCACCATCCCTGGAGGTGTTCCTGAAGAGGGTAGATGTGGTAACAGGGGACGTGGTCAGTGAGCAGGGTGGGATGGCTTGGGGACCATAGAGGTCTTTTTCAACTGTAATGATTCTGTGATTCCATGAACTCCTAGCTGTGTCTACTTGTAGTGCACTGATGCTACAAATCATTCCACTGAGATGATGGCTGAAGGTGAAGTTGGCCAGTTGAAAGAACCTGGATTCCTTTTCTTACGAGAATAATAATAATTAACCTGAAGATGCTGTTTGTCCTAGAACTTCCTTTACTACAGTGACACGCTGCACCTGGTTTCTATCGTGGCTTGAAGTCAACTGGTCTTGGGAAAAGGCAGAAATGCTTAAAAATGACTTTTACTGGGCAGTGCAGAGAAAGAAATGATCTCAAAGTGACTTCCTTGTGCTGCAGGTCTTCAGGAGGGTTTTACCAGCCTTGCAAAACTGTCTACAGTGATTTAGCAGCACAGGAGTAAAATCATTCCCCTGCCCTCCTTCACTTCACATTACTGCAAGGGAAGGAGGATCCTGGTCAGACAGTTGCCCATCGAAAAATCTTTCCCTGCAGGCAAGTGTTGAGTTGACAAGGCCAATTTAGATGTCATTTAGAGTTACTTTGAGAGCCGTGCTTTATTCCAGGAGTGTGATTGTTGTCCAGTAGTCTTCCTTTCTGAACTGTTTTTTGCATGTATTGCAAGAGGGTGGAAGTGGCATGAAGGGAGAGGTAGTGCCTTATCTTGGTGGTCCCTCAGTTTTCTGAGTTCCAGTTATAAATACAATTAGGACACAAGGCTGGTATTTTAATTCTTTTTTTTTTCCTGCTCTCTTTGAAGGTTGGAAAGGTAGTTTTGCCTGGTGGAAGAGAGATTCTAGAGCTTAACTGTCATGGTGCTTTCTTTCTTTCCCTCATTGAAAGAACATGAAAACTGAAGGAACTTCTTCCCCTGGGGAGTCATTGTGGAGAAACGAAGGAAGAATTGGGATATTAGCAATAAAATCCTTCTTTCAAAAATTACATTATTAATCGTTGTGAAAGGATAACTGAATAGGTTCCTCCTTTATCCCTGACCAGAGAGAAGGCTAGACTCTTGGAGGAGGAGAGCTTGAAAAGATCCAAGAGCTCTCCATGTTGCCACCCTCCAGGCATCTCAGAGGAGCATTCCAAGCATCGCACAGCTCAAATGATGATGCTCTTAAAGGATCAATTATCTGAGGCCCTTCAGGGGAGACCCAAGATGCTCTATAAAAAGAGGCCTTCAGTGACCTTCGGACCAAAACCAGAGCCATCAATACAGCTGGCAGAAGTTTTAGGAAGAGTTTGCTTGAGCAATGCTCTTCATGCCTGTGTCTTGCTGTGTCACTTTCAGTTCACCTCCTAGGATGTTTCCATACTTCCCACTCATTCCTCCTCTTGAAGAATATAGGTAGGCCACTGGGACATAGTCACATACATCACATCCTGCTCCCTGTCCAGTGATGCTCCAAACTGGGTGGTTCTGGTTACAAAGCCAGCGCTGCTGCATTCAAAGCTTCTTTGCTTCAAGTATAAATAGCATAGTATCGCTGCATGTTCCCCTTCCATCTTCCGTCTCCTCTCACCTCTCTTCTGAAGCTCTGATTTCTCACTCTGAATTATATCTTCTGACCTATACCTGCTAATATGTTGGTTGTGATTCGCTCTGCGTTGTGCTGAGCAGCTCTGTACGAGGAGGGAATGGGCAGAAGGGAGTCAGTGTGAAGTGCCCCATTAGTTTCCGTGCTGTGGTTGAGTCTCAGCGGTATCTAATGATGCTCTGCTGCAAGATGTTAAGGCTTGAGCTCCTATCTTCCTTAAACAGTCCATGCTCATAATACTGCAGTTTCTTAGCACCTTCCTTTTGACTGTAAATATTAAAAACTCTTCTGACTGCAGAAGTGCACGGCTGAGCATGGTGTTGCTGTGTCAGCATGCTGCTTTGGATGGAGAGGGACACTGTTGGCATGATGCACTCCAGAAACAGCAAATAAGATGCGAGTGACCTTTGTGATAAGGGACTTCAGCAGGCAGTGATAAAGATGGGAAAGCATTTACTCCATCATCCCCAATTGTTGGCTTGTACTCCCTGTAGTTCTGTGGGTGAATGCTCAGAGTTATCTCCTAATTCAGATGGGTTTTGTTTTTTAACCCCATCTCATTTCCAGACATTATCTGCCTAGTGAAGATGGGCACTTTGCTTTGGAAAATGTCACTGTAATCAGGCTGGCTGTGCAGAGTTTATCTTGATTTTTGAGTGCAGACAATTGTCCTCCAGCCTTTAATAAAAGCCTTCACTATCCCACCAATGATCCAGTGACAGAAAATTAGTCTGAAAGAAAGCTTGAAGAGCTTCATAGGCTTCCCAAAACTGCTGTTCTGTTCTATCTAGGTGGCTTAAAAACCACAGGGTGTGCACTTGGCTATTTGGTTTCTTCTGAGAGATGGATTTTAAGTTGGATTTCTTTAAGATGCGTGAGCATAGCTGCTCATGTGAGCATGGGTGTCTCCTCAAACCAGTTTCAAAATGGAAAAGATTATTTAAGAGCAATTTTAGTAGCTTGTAGCCCTTGAATCTTGTTGGAAGCTCATAAGCATGAAGTTCCTGGATAGACTGAGAGCTATTGAAAATCTTGCTCATCATCTACTTATTAACCATTTGAGAATAGTTGTACCTGTGTGGATGCATATGTGTGAGGATGCAAAGTATGGAAAAACACTGACAGTTTTTGGAGCTACAGACATTGCAGGCATCTTTGGTTGGTGTTGAGCATTCATGGTGGCTGGTCTTGTCTGAGCTGAGAAGCTGTGGATGCCCATCCCTGGAGGTGCTCAAGGCCAGGTTGGATGGGACCCTGGGCAACCTGATCTATTGCATTATTCAATGGGTGGCAGTCCTGTCTGCAGAAGGAGGTTGGTCCCTTCCAACCCCAGCCATTCTGGGATTCTGAGATGCATGAGTTTGGCACCCAAAAAATCCATGATTTGGAGAAGGGTGGGATGGACTAATGCATCTGAAACATTTTTCCTACCAGTTTCAACTGGTATTGAGGCTGTTGGGGATGGGTTAAGTTGGTCAAGATCTTGACAATGATTTCAGTGTGGTCCTTAAAGCCATGGGAGAAGCTGGAGTGGAGATGCCATTTCTCTAGCAAAGTGTTACATGGTTTTTGTCTCAACCTGTAATGGAGTCTGTGTGTTTGCAGCTATGATGGAGTGCCATTTCTGATGCATGACAAGACACTCAGGAGAACAACGAATGTGGAGGAAGTGTTTCCAGGGCGGGCCTACGAACACTCTTCCATGTTCAACTGGACTGACCTGGAAATGCTCAATGCTGGAGAGTGGTTCCTAAGGGTGCGTACCTATAGGATGTCCTGCAGCCACGATCGTGGGATGAAAGCTCTGCCTAAACCCTCTGTGAGGTAGCTTCTCAGTAGGGTGGTCTGAACTGCATGTAGACCAAGCCTCTATGAACTGTATGTAGTTCAGTCCACTGCTAATCATGTAGTCTGACATCCCACCCAAGGCATTTGCAGCTGCCTTTAGGTAGCGTTGCACAAAGGTTGGAGCAGTGGCCTAGCCCCCAGGAGCACTCTATGGGAATTTGATTGCTTGGTCCTCTCTCTGCCTTGCAACCTGGGGTAAGGGAGAGAGATCATTTTTCTCTGCTCCTTCCGCCACTTGGAAGGAGGGACCTTAATGCCTGGTTGATACTACTCAGGACTCCCAACATCCCCCTGGAAAGGGAAATATGACTATAAAGGAAACAGAAAAGGGACTGTTGTGTTTTACTTTTTCCTTAATTTATACTTGGAGGTAATTGTTTCTAAAATGGAAAAAAAAAAAATCCACAGAGATGTTCAGCTTTCAAAGTCCAAGGGAGAAGAAATTGCCTTGGGATGGGCTGATCCATCTTTTGGTGCTCAGCCAGCTTGCAGGTGGGCTTTCTTTCTGTAGCCTGCAGCCATAACCTTCCTGGAGAGCATTAATTGTGGTCTGGAAGGAGTCTGCAGCAGTATGGCACGTTCCAGCAAGCCTGATCATGGCTTACTGCAATGATGCAAGCTCAGATACTGGTTTCATGTGTCTGTTTGAAGGTCCTTCAGTGCTTGCCTGGTAGTAACCTGAGCTGTAGTAGCATCACCACTGTTGTGATCTGTGGTGGGGAAGTCTGAATAAGAGCTGCATGTGCTGTGGCACAGAGACTTGCTGGGCCTACAGATGTGGTTGTTGGAATGGGAATGCTGTGAAAATGCCTCTTGCTAGGTGAGAGGGACAAAGACAGCAGCTGGAAGGCTGGTTTTGGAGATGTCCTTTGAGACACAGTCATTTCTAAATGTCCTTTTGTCAGGAGAGTCCATCTGCTCCAGCATCCCATAGCTCCTCTCATATTGCTCTTAGTTCCCTTGGGTGGGGAAACCGAGGCATGGAGAAACACTTCAACAAAGTCCTAGAATGGCATTGAGTGTAGTTGTCAGCATCCCCCACTGTTGCTATGGTGGGATGGAAAAGGAGCTCCACCTGCACCCAGGGAGGCTGTGCTTCATGGTGGTAATGCTGGCATCTTTTACTTTCAGAACGACCCTTTCTGGACAGCTGGATCCCTCTCAAGGTCTGACTACTTGGAAGCTGCAAACCAGTCTGTGTGCAAGCTAGCAGATATGCTGGAGGTGATCAAGGATAATACATCACTCATCCTGAACTTCCAGGACCTGCCACCAGATCATCCCTATTACACGTCTTACATCAACATCACCCTGAAGACCATCCTGGCGTCGGGAATTCAGCAACGATCTGTGAGTTTGGTGGTATTTCCAGAATTGAACATCCTTATGGGTTCCCCGAGTTCTTGAGTGCCTCGTTTGACCCATTTGGATGATTGATTTGGGATGTTACTTGGAAGCTGTGCTGGGGAGGAAAATGCTTGCAGGCTGGACCCAAGGTCTTTGCATAGCTGCATGTCTGGTGGATGGGAGATAGCAGTCATAAACTGGACCAGCAAAAGGAGGCCTCCTCCAGACTTTATTTCCTGTAATTGCCAAGCAGTTAACTGCAATGGCACAGAGCTAGAAGTCAGTGTCCAGCCAGCCTCGTTAGTTTGTCCTCTAATAGAATCACAGAATGATAGAATGGCCTGGGCTGCAAAGGAGCACAGCGCTCATCCAGCTCCAAGCCCTGCTGTGTGCAGGTCGCCAACCAGCAGCCCAGGCTGCCCAGAGCCACATCCAGCCTGGCCTCCAATGCCTGCAGGGATGGGGCATCCACAGCCTCCTTGGGCAACCTGTGCCACTGCCTCACCACCCTCTGCCTCCAAAACTTCCTCCTCACATCCAACCCAAACCTCCCCTGTCTCACTTTAAAACCATTCCCCCTTGTCCCATCACTATCCACTTCCACAGGGGGATGAAGGGCACTGGAAAAACTGTGAGCAAAGAGATGTGGGGGTGGTGAAGCTGTATTTTTCACCCAAGTTTGAGGCCAAACGTTTGGTCATTAATGAGTGTTGATGAGGTCTTAAACATGTGGGTTAAAGCAATGTAAAGCCCAGTGGTACTGCCATAATCATCCCACCCTCCATATGGCACAACTAATAGAACTGCCCAGCCTGGCTCCTGCATCCACTTTATGTCTGGCCCCTGAGCCTGTCAACAGTAATTGATCTGGCACATTTTCAAAGCCTGGTGTGAACTCTGGGAAATCCTTGCCTTGGGTTAGAAGAGATATAGCCCTAATGAAAGAGTGAATAAAACAGATCTCAGCCATGGGATGTTGAGAGGCTTCTCCTGCACCATCTTGTGCTGTCAGCATTAGCCCCTGTGCCCTGAATTGGGCAGGGAAGACAGATTGTTAGCTGTGGGGTACACTAGACCTCACTTCACGAGCCCTTGGCTTGATCTGTTTCTACCTCAACCCTTTTCACCTCTAAATTTTCATGCATTATATATTTCTCTGTGTTCCCCAACCATCCTGAAGTGCATTTGGATATAAATCCAGGAGGCTGTGTGCCTCTCCTAGACTATTTGTATGACAAATAAGGCAAAATCTATCATGCATATTTGCTTCTGGCTTAATGTAAACTGGTTATCTGCAACCCTTGGCTGGTGTTACCTGCTTTGTGAACCCTCTTTGCCTTGACCTCCTTCTGCCTCTGCAGGTGATGTGGCTGCCGGACACGGAGCGGCAGCTGGTCAGGCAGATTGCTCCAGCTTTCCAGCAGACTTCTGGCCTCAAGTTGGATGCAGAGCGCTTGAGAGAGAAGGGCATCGTGAAACTCAACCTGCGTTACACCAAGGTCACGAATGAGGATGTCAGGTAGAGTCCTCCCTTTGGATGTGGTGTTTGCAGCACGTTGCTCTACAGCCACGTGTGCATCCCTGTCCCGGCAGCATCTTTCTTGACCTGTCTGTATACAAGCACTGTTTCAGATGGACTTGCTGTTAAAAAACCTGAGCTGTGCCAGCTCGTCCCTCCCATTACCCAGAATCCAGGCTGTTTTTTGCTCATTTGCCTCATAGAATCATTAAGGTTAGAAAAGACCTCTAAGATCATGAAGTCCAACCGTCAGCCCATCACCACGTTGCCCCCAAACATGTCCCTCAGTGCCACATCTGTGTCTCATACATGATGATCCTTTCTGAAATACAGATCTTTGAATATTTCTAATTCTTATTCCACTGTTATCTCTGGAAAAAGGTGACTTTGTTTTCATCTCTGTCAGCTGCTGCCCTGTTATCTGTTAATCTGCTCCAGAGCTTCTGTGGCAGATTCTTGATTAGTCCAGTGTCTAATCTAGTTCTCAGAACTTTTTTGGCAGACAATTCACATGTTCTGTTGCTGTCACCTGTTTAGAGTGGTTAGGCCTTGTCTTTAATGAGACTGTCACAGCATGTGCAGCCTTCTGGCAGTGTGTGTCTGAACGGTGCACAGTGCTAGCTTATGGCTTTGCCCTTTTCTCAGAAAGCGTGGGTTGTCTCTCATAGAGACCTCTTCCCTTTTTTGGAGTTCAAATTTATTCCTTGCATAAGTATTTGAGAAATGAAACATGTTTTCAGATGGAAAATATATATATATATATTTAAATGATTTGTCTTACTATACATTTGGGGCTGGAAAGAGAGAAGAACTGAGAATATGGCCCCTAACTGTTTGCTTTGTCTCCTGGAGAGGACTATATGCCTGCTTTGGAAACTGGAAGATGTATCCCTGCAACTGTCCCTAAAACAAGGGCATGGGAACTGTAGGAACTCATGTTGCAAACTCCATCAGTTTTTAGTTAAGCAGACTGCCTGTGAAACATGATGAGCATCTG
Source organism: Lagopus leucura (assembly GCF_019238085.1). Lineage (NCBI taxonomy): Eukaryota > Metazoa > Chordata > Aves > Galliformes > Phasianidae > Lagopus > Lagopus leucura. The sequence continues at coordinate 42,819 of NW_024962311.1, read as the reverse complement.
AGGTAGATGTTAATTTTACATCAGCATGATGAGGTGCTGTATCTGTCCTTTATGATGATGTGTCTGAAGCAGGCTGAGTCCTGGGGCAGGTAGTGCCTGGGAGGAAAAGAAAGCTTGTGCATTCCAACCACTTGACTGCAGTGCCATTGGCTTGCCTATGAGGTGACTGTGCCCTTTTAAAAACCTACTTCATGTGATTCATAGCTAATATGTCTGTGTTTCAGCAGTGCAGATGATGAGAACTCTCTGAGATGGAGATTTCAAGTTGAATATTAAGAATAATTTCTTCTCCAAAGAGCAGTTGGGCACAGGCACGGGCTGCCCAAGGAGGTGGTGGAGTCACCATCCCTGGAGGTGCTCAGATCTGTGGGGATGTGGCACTGAGGGACTTGTTCAGAGGGCACGGTTGGATGCATTGGAGTGGGATGTGGGGTTCTTGGAGGTCTTTTCCATCTGTAATGATTCTACGATTCAATGAGATGAGGCACTGATGACTGCAGGACTCACCCCTCACTCTCTCTTCCTTCTGGCAGAGACTACATGGCAGCAAACCTGAGCGTGAATCTGTACACTGTGAATGAGCCCTGGCTGTACTCCATCCTGTGGTGCACTGGTGTCCCGTCGGTCACCTCCGACAGCTCCCACGTCCTTCGCAAGGTGCCTTTTCCCATCTGGTTGATGGTAAGCACAGAGCACAGCAAGCTGCCGTGGACCCCTGGAAGTAGGGAACACCATGGGGAAGGTTTAGAGGTTGTTCACTGCATCCGTATTACCAGGGGCTTTTTCCAAGGATGTTCAGGTTCAGTGTGCCATTGGCCTTGAGTGTTTTCACCCTCTGTATGTCTAAGATGGCGAAGGATCAACGCACAAAACCTTCTTTCAGCTCTTTCCCAATGCAGTATTTGGGGACCTCATTTAACCCAACCAACTTTTTTGTATTCCTTCAGTGTAAAAACATCTTTCCAGACTTGCTGAGCATCTGCTAGAGTTGCAGTTTTCTCTGGTTTTAATACCAAATGAGGACAGATTTTACCTCTGGCTACTCCGTTTCCATACTAGGAACAGAGTCCTTACCCATCACACAGGCAACAAACCCTCTGAAAGCTCTGCTAGCACTTTGGGTCTCTGAACCAAACAAAACATTCACATTGGAGAAGAGGGAAAGTAGTTGCATCATGGTATTCCCCAAACAAGCTCAGCTGCAGAGGTGTACATTGATGTCATGGGGCTATTTTTTGGTAACAGATTTTTATGGGGGTAGGACAGGAGGCAGCTGTTTTGCCACTGCTCTGGGAGATCCCATTGGGAAAGGGGAAATAAGATGAGCACAAGGGGAATTCAGGAGGTGTTATCTGCATCTTCAGCTGGAGGTAGGACCTCCAGACTACTGCCTGGGTGAATGAACATCTGTGCATCTGTGAATGTCATTAGTCTTAGCTTAACCTACTGCTTGTATCTGACAACACAGATTTGAACTGGTGTGAGCTGAAGATGGAAAACTGAAGATGGTCAGCAGACTGATCTGTTGGCATCAGAAATTGTCACTGTCTGAATTCTGCTGCTGCAAACATCTGTCTTCCTCTACAGTTGGCAGGAGTTTTGGGTACATCACTGGCAGCTTTTTACTCCAAAATCCTCATTGTCAGCTATGAAAAGCAGCTGATGCTTGGAGCCCTCCTCCTAGGGCTCTCCCGTCTGTTGGAATTCCAACACAGCATCCCAGAGAGGAGGGCTTTGGAAGTGGAAAGCTTCAGTTGGGGTTCTAACCCCAACTTGATGTCCTTAACATGAGTGCCCAGTGTGGTGCACCCATCCTGCCTGCGTTTTTGAGATTCTTCCTGAAAGGTTTGGGCTGCCCTCTGGATTCCAGCTTTTGTGCTCATAAAATCTTTGCTAACTCTGAGCTTTCTGGGGATTTTATGGGCATTACAGATTTCTTTTTTTCAATCATCAATATAAAGTGCTAGAGTTTGCCCAGAAGGTTCTGTTCATGTCTGCCTATTCCTTGGGATACATCATGGGAAATACAACTTTTGTCCCCACAGGAGAACCTGATACTTTGGGTGTTGTTGTGGAATACTAATTTGGATAAGTGAAAAACTTAGCTGTGTAGATTTTCTTCTGTCCTAGAAGCCTCCTGAGTTTTCATTCAAAACATCTATGATAGTGTTCTCCAATCAGAAAAAAAGGCATTTTTGTGTCTTAATAAATGCAGAAAATTAGACAGGTGTTATTGCAGCATCAACACAATGTCAAAGGTCTCTTTTCCATTATTAAGTTTGAAAATAAAGGATGAAATGTCTATCAGAAGTGTTAGCTAATTAAAGCACTGCCCTGCTCTTCCTGCTGGATAAATTGAGACACACAAAGAGGCAGTGACCAGAAAAACTAATTATTCTATTCTGGGAGACAGAGGTAGCAATGTTGGTGGTTCCCAACTGGTTTTACCTTTGTCACCCTACTGCTGCATGAACTCCCCTTTCTGCATTGTGTTCTATTTCTCTAATTAAATATTATTTGTCTGCATTAATGGCATTGGCCATTGGGATGTTTGTGTCTGGGCTGGTAATAAATCAGAAACCTTTTCCTTAATTGGGACCGTGCCCTTCAGGATTGGGCTGGCCAAGCAGAAGTTTGTTGGCTGTTGCTGGTGGCTGTCATGGGTGGGTGTCTTCTGAGCATCATCAGGAGTTGATTATTAATAGTTATTACTTAGACCAGCAAATGTAGCAAGAGTTGCCTGTGCCTTAAAAGACAGAAATCGACAGAAATATTTTTTGTTTTCCCACAGGCTTGGATTTCCAAAGAGCCTCTCACCTCACCTTGAGGTACAGCTGAGATAGGGAACTTCCAGCCCACAAAGCCCTGAGAAAACATCAGCACGTACAAAATGCTTAAAGCTTAAAGCTCTTCCTGTTTGCCTCCTGATAATGCCACCTCAAGTGACAGGCTGACATTAGAAATGTCGTAAACATGATTTGTCTGTGACCCCTGCAGCTCTGTGCTTTTCTTTACTCAGAGAGTGGTGAGGTGCTGGAACAGCTGCCCACAGAGGCTGTGATGCCCCGTCCATCCCTGGAGGTGTTCAAGGCCAGGTTGGATGGGGCCCTGGGCAGCCTGGGCTGCTATGAAACGTGGAGGTTGGTGGCCCTGCCTGCAGCAGAGGAGTTGGAGCTTCGTGGTCCTTGAGGTCTCTTCCAACCCAAGCTGTTCTGTGATTCTTTCTGCCCTGGTGGTGACTTCAGCAATGTGTGGTCTCCCTGTGCATATACACAGCTTTAAGATCTGCTCCTGTTCTTTGTCTTGCAGCCTCCAGACGAGTACCGCCTAATCTGGATCACATCCGATCTCATTTCATTTATCATAATTGTAGGAGTTTTTATATTCCAGAAGTAAGTAGCATTGTTGTGGCTCAGCTCTCGTGTATTTGTGGTGTGTGTTTTCATTGAGAGTGTGGGGTGGAGACGGAAGAGAGGACTGTGGTGCTCCTCACGCATGTGGATTGCCATAGCAGGAAAACTGATTAAAAATTCCTCCAAAGACTGCAAACAGTAATTAATTCCACTTCTGAGATGACATTTGAATTCGATGAAGTCAGTGCTTTTAAGAGGAATAAGAGATCTCACAGCAGGAATGGCAGACTCCTTGCTCTTCTCATAAATGTGCGTGGGAGAGAAACCTTAAGTGTTTTTGGGGAAATGGTCATCAAGAAGTTTAAATGCTATAGAAAAGGTGAGGAAATGGTTTGAGTTTCCGCAGTTACAGTTTTTACAGCAGGGTTGTCTTTTAGCTTTTCTAAAATCAGTTGGTTTCCATTAGGATGAAGAGAGTTATGTAAGCGATGCAAAACTGTTGCAGCTTAGCAGATCCAATCAGTTGCCCAACTGGATGCTTGGAGAAAAAAATCCCCTTTTCTTCAAGGAAAACGTGGAGGCAGAAGCCTCTAGGACCCTGAAGACATGGAGCAGAAAGGCTGGGAGCAGGACAGGCTTAAGACACCGATGAATCAGTAGGAGATAAATCTACTTGCTAATGGTAGAGTTGGCCAAACCACCCTCTTGATTATAAGGGAGGAAATGACTGCGTCCTCCTGGTGATGTGCCTGCTCTCCTAAGAGGCACTTTAGCTGTCAGTGATGACACTGAAATAACCCTCTCTGGGAAAGCACGAGCTCAGGAGGAGGAATGCTCTTCCTCCAGTGAGAAGCAGCAGCCTTCCCCTGGGAAAATGTCAATTTTGTCATTGGCATCAGCAGCCTTCCACTGGGAAAATGTCAATTTTGAAATTGCACCTCGCTCTTCGCCCGGCTTTGTAATCTCACCTGCTTTAGCATGCACAAAGCACTGTGCTAGAGACAGCAAGAAGCTTGTGCTTTCCTACTTTCTTGATCTCCAAAATGCCTTTGTGTTAGGAGTAGCAATTTCATTTCCTTCAGCTTTATGAGCCAGTAATCTTGCTGTCATGCTGCCTCAGATCATCTGCTTGCAGCAATTCCTTTCCCTCCCCAGGGCAGATAATTACCTGGGCATTTTCACCACGCTACAGCAGGCTATTGCTCCTGCCAACACCTGCTATGGATTTGACTTCAGGCCATATGTTGGGTCTGTTGATTATGTCCTTCTAAATTTACAACTCGCACAGTCCCAGGCTGGTAGACCAGTGCCCAGTAGGTCATCCATTCCAGCACAGCATAATAGGATGAGAAGCAGATTCAAACCCCTCTCAGATTCGATTTACCAACACTTAACAAAACCAATGACCTAAATGAGATTAACCAATCTGTTTATAATTTTGCTCAGACGTCTTGCAGCCGATTAAACCTTTCCTCCATGTTGTCTGGAAGCTTCCTCTAATCCCTCAGTTTCATCAGTGGATTTAATAAGAGATTTCCCTGCCCTTCAGACTTTTATTTCTCAGTCAGGGTCAAAATGCACTGAGGAGGCTGAAGGAAGGGACTGAGCTCCTTAATGCTCTTCTGTCAAGAGCAGAATTTAAAGGTCATGGCAATGAAATACTGCATAGAATCATTAAGGTTGGAAAAGACCTCTAAAATCATCCAGTCCAACCACTGACCCATCACCATCTGAAGAGTTTTGCATCATTTCCCAAAGCTGGTTTGGCAGGCTTTCTCTATCATGCCCACAGGGCACATCCAAAAGAGTTAAACTAAGCCATACTGTAGGCTATAGGTCTGCTACATGGGCATTCTGATATATGGACTGCTCCTCTACCCAGAATGTTTTTCCAGCTTGGAGGTGGTTTGGTGGTGTAGGGAGAGAAGAATTAGGGTGAGGAGTGGAAGGATTTTGGGATTTCTCTCCCCTGGGACAGCTCAACCCCAAGTCAGTGGAAGGAAGGAGAATAACTCTAGTGTCAGAAGCTGGATTTTCTACATCAAAAGGCTTGCCCTCCCAAGAGCTCCTGCTTTGTGCATCCCACTTAGGAGATGCCCATTTCCCTGCTCTTCACGGCTGCTTCACCACGCAGAAGAATGGGTATCAGCTCTGAGTCTGTGCCAAAACCAAGTCTCAGCAGAGCTGCCTATCGACTCCCTGCTGACGCGACTCAGCTCCACGAAGTGGGGCTTGACGTTTGGCCTTCAGTACACTGTGTGCTTTTGTTTTAGGGTTTTTTTTTATGTGTGTGTATGTGTGTGTACTTTTTCCTGAAGTCCTTTTTGGGGTAAAACAGAGCTGCTTCCTCCACGCAAGGACCTGGGGGTGGGTGGGACCAGAGGCACGGCTTCGATGTGCTTGTCTCTCTCCTCCGCATGGCTTGTCTCTCCTCCATAGGGCAGGGATTGCTCCTGCTCTTCTACTTCAGCTCTGGGAACAGGATCGTGCCAGGCCTTCCAAGAGGGAAATACCAACTGTGATGACTTCTAACCAATCTTTTTTGCCTCTTTGCCTTGTTTATTTTCTTACTGCTCTGACTGTTGTGCATGTTCCTCCTCTTTCTCTCTCTGCTGCATTCTGGCATCTCACAGCTATCACATGATCAGGTAATTCTGGTGCTTTCCTCCTCTTTCTCTTTTTCATTCAGCCTTCCTTTCTCTCTTTCTTTCTCCCTCTCTGCTATGGCTTCACTGCAGACAGACAGTGCAGGACGCAGCTTTTCCATGATGCTTTCAAACATCTGGCTTCACAGGGGGACCATAAGAGTCAGAACATTGCATGGTCCATAGCCACGAGCACCATGGGAGCCTGATGCTGAAGCTGGTGGATGCTTTGAAGGCAATCTGACCTTTCGTTACAAAGATCAAAGTTGTGCCCTTTAACACAGCCCTGTTCTGAGGTCCTGCAGTGTGCTGAAACTGGGCAGTTCCCCATGGAGATGATGCTTTCTCCTTGGAAATGATTTCACTACAAAATATCCTCTTCCTGCGTTTACCAGAGGTTTTTTGGGACCAACCTCTTCTAAGCTGGCTAATGCTAAATAAGATGAAAATGTAACCTGTTCAATTATATCAAGTATCAGTTCTCCAGCCTGGGTGTTAATTAATAGGTCTAACAGCTGAACAGGTTTGGCTCAACGACTGCTGCACTCATTGGAGCTTTGGAGGCTTTTCCCAGTTACACTACTATGAAACTGGAAATACAGTCTGAAAATAAAAACAGCAGTGAACCCAGGAATGGAGTGAGCCTGGGATTTTGGATTCAAAGTGCCATAAATTGCCAACCCAAATTTCTCCTTGCGTTGACTCTTTTCTCAGTGGTAGTTCTCATCCCCTTGGAGGGAAGCACTGTCACCTTTCTGCAGTAAAGCCTTTACCATGTCCTTACTCAGACCAAACTCTCCATGTTACCTTCTCCATTCCTTCTGCTTGGCACCATGGGGTTGCATTTTTGAGGACTGGCTCCTCCCTATGCGTGCTCAGCCCCCCCTGTTCCCCTACCCACCACCTTTGGGATTGGGGTTGGCCATCTGGAAGCATCGCCTGCTCCACCAGGTACTTGGAATTGCAGTGTTCCATCCTTGCATCACCTCACCAAAATGGGGACAAGGAGGCTGAGTGTTCTCCTCCTTTCAACTCTCCATTGCTCTCTGGCATTTTTCATGTGGGTGGGGAGAAGAGAGAGGCATGGAGGAGTTGGTCAGGCTTTAGACAACAGGTGTTCAAGGCCAGGTTGGATGGAGCCCTGGGCAACCTGGTCTTGTATCAGATCTGGAGGTTGGCGGCCCTGCCTGTGGCAGGGGGTTGGAACTTGACGATCCTTGAGGTCCCTTCCAACCCAAGTCTTTGTATGATCCTATGAATAGCAGGATGGGGACTGTGTGATTGTGTCTGGCTTGGCTCTTTGCTCACTACCATTTTATGACCTTGGTACCAACCAACTCTATTTTTTCCCCAGTCTGTCCTCTCCCATCTCCTTTCCCTTCCATTTCTCCTCAACCCAAGCACCCTAGTCCTGGCCCTAACATGGTGTGTGCTGTCTCTGTGTTGTTGTCCCAGTATTTTTTAGTCTGTTCCTATCCCATGTCCGTCTGGTCTGCTTTGATGCCTCCCAGAACACGAACAACCTGCTGTCTGTCTGACACAACGAGCCCTGCTCTGGGCTGCCCTTTTTGCACATGTGACCGGTCACAACAGAGTCCAAGGGGGTAGGAGAGGTGTTATTTCCTATTAAATAAGCTTCCTGGTGACCCTAAGTCTATTGAGCTCAGCAGAAAATGTTTCATGCAGCGTAGATTGGTGTCGCATCATGGTTAAATAGACTGATGGCACCTCTGCTAAGAGGGTATTTCAAAATGGGGGTGGTATTGGGAGCTTGGTTTGCTTTGCATGGAGCTGCAAGCAGCTGTAGAAGCTAACTGAGTAATTGCATGACCCTTGCAAATTTGGGCTGGTTTTGATGTTCCTCCTTGGGTGCATTCCATTCAAAAATGCATCCCAGCTATGAGCCCTGCTCTACTCCTTTTACCTGGAGCTGAAATTCCCTCCTGAATGCTCAGCAAGTCCTGACTGAACCTACTAACACTCTGTACTAGCCCAGAAAAGGGCCACAAAATGTTAGGGGAGAGAACTCAGAGGGCACCTGGAGTCAGTGTGCTTCAGCTCAGGTGTGTGCACAAATTTCACCCAGAGAAGTGGTGCAAAAGCTGTCAGAGTGCTCGAGCTGGGGCATCCTGTCCAGAGCTCTGTGCCCTCAAGGGGCCCAAGCCCTCTGTGGGATGACTCGAGCAAGAGATCACCCTGCATCTAGGCCATGCAATCCAACCTAATGCTCCATGTCCCAATGCTGTGGGCACAGGGAAGACCCAGCATGGTGACAAAACGTTTTTTGGTCCTGATTAAGGAATTTCTTATCCTGTGAGACCCTGTGCACATATTGATCTTAGCTGGATCTGCCTGTGTGGGACAGTAGGGGAACAATGGCCATCTTCCAAGTTTAAGTAGCTCAGATAAGATGATGGTGATAAAAGAAAAATCGTTTTGGGGGCTTGGTTTTTTTTTTATGCTTTAATATCTTCTCCACCTCCTCGTGCTCCTTCTGGGTTGCTTTTGTCCACGGGTCCATGAGCTGTGCACTGTGACCATCCCACACCATCCCACCCCATCTGCCCTCTGTAGCAGAGCCCTGTCTTCATCCATGCTCCAACAGTGCGGTGTCACCCATTGGGATTTGGGAAAAATAAAGTGGAAACCATGGAAATCAGCATCAGACAGATTCCTTTTATTTCACTTTATTTTGAATGGAACAACACCAGGACCTCATCTATGATCGTTTCAGGCCCGTGCTGTGGGGCCAGACTGGTGTGGAGCTTCTCAAATCTGCTCCTGGGATGGGGAGGGGGTTGGAAATGTAAGAGAAGGCAGCTGTCACTCACCCCCACCCAAAAGAAAAAAGGAAAAGCAAACAAAAAAAAACCATAAAAGACAGGAATATCACATTTTTCTTCGATGTATAGCCACTAGATGGTGCCAGAAGATCAGAAAATCCATAGGCTGCCCTGAATCTCTGCTATTTTTCCACCAAAGAGCTTTGTTACGTCCCTGGCTCCGGCAGGGAGAATGGGAATCGCTGAAAGCCTTCCTCTGTGTGCAGGAGGTGGAACAAATTGGTGGGTTGGGGGCTGTGAAAACCCACTAAGCCCCGATTTCCCTTTATTTGAAGGAAACATTCCTCCAATTCCTGTATTTTCTTTGAGGATCTGTGTTACGGAGATGCTCACGGGGTGAAAAAGAGCTTTAAAAGCAAAGCCCTACTTAGCTTTGCTGCTGTTGTTGCATTTTCTTTATGTGCACTTTTAGAACAAAAAGCCTGGCCAATGTTCATGTGCAGCCAGGTTCTCATCAGCTTTACACTGTCATTCACGTGATGGAAATTTTTGGTGAAGCTAAAGAAAAAAAGTGTGCATTTTGGGTTGGAAGCATTTAAGCAAAGACCTGGCAACTGGGGAGGGAACTGCCCTGAGATAAATTCCATGCAGGGGCATTGTACATAAAGATCTACCTGCATTGGGAGTGCTCGTGCTTTCCTTCCAAGCATCTCATGCTGATGTCTTTGCTGCGTGTCTCAGGTTTGAGACTTGAATTTTGAGTTCTCTTCTCCTACAAATGCAAGCGAGGAAAAAGAAGTTCCTTCACTTGGCTCAGTCTTTGTTCCCTCGGAACCACTCTCAGAGTCAAAACAGTTCACCTCCTTAGTGCAGTTGTCCAGCTGATGTGGTGCAGAGGGGTTTGGGGTGCCTGCAGTCCTTGTTGGAATTAGTGGGATTGGGATGCTGAAGGTGGTTTGGAGATGACTCCTTTTTATGTTTGTAACCTCCCTGAGACCACATGCTCATCTCCAAACATCCTCCTGCCGTCCTGGGTTGTGTTGGTACAAGGGCACGAAAGCACTGAGGGCCTCTGGGACTTGATCTTCCCAGTGTTGGTGAGCACTTTGAGGATGCTGTCAGGGGTGGGGAGACCCAGCCCCTGATTTCCCCTTCTTCTCTTGCAGGTGGCGCTTAGGAAGCATCAGGACCTACAACCCAGAGCAGATCATGCTCAGCGCTGCCGTCCGCCGGTCCAGTCGGGATGTCAAGATCATGAAGGAGAAGCTGATCTTCTCAGGTATGGATCAGGGCCGCTCAGTCGAAGCTCTGTGCTTCATCCTTCAGTTGTCACTCTGCTGATGGAGGAGGCAGAGTCTCAGGCTCATTAAGGTGGGCAAAGATCCCAAAGGTCACCAAGTGCAACCCTGACCCACCTCCACCACCCCCACTGACCATATCCCTCAGTACCACACCTTGATGTGGGTCTCATCTCCCACTGGTGGGATGGGATGGTTGGACTGACCCTGCTGTGAGATGTGGTCACTTTTGGGATGTGATTCTGGCTCCTCCGTCCCATATGGCTGCGGGTTTTCATGTTGGTATGCAGCATCTTCCTCTTAGTGTGTCTGTCCAAGCCCACCTCCAAGAAAGATCCCAGGCATCTGTACAAAGGAAACATTTAGTTTTACAAGGCTAAAATCGATGTGTGAAGCTGGAATGCTCATGTTTGAAGGAATGTGACTGTAGTCTGCCTTTGTGCTCTATTATTGGCTTTTTTTCCTGGAGATCTCCAGTAGGGATCAGGGTTTATTGTACGAAGACAAGCTGTGCTTCAAAGATTTTACTGTGAGGAAAGCAGGCCTGATTCTGCCCTCCATTGATGGTCAAAATGAGGAGTAAACCCAGGGAAAACAGAATAAGAGAGCAGTTGATGAGAGGAAAATTAAGCCTCCCCACTGTTTTCTAGGCATGAAATCTCTTAGAAACAAAGCACCTTCTGAGGTCAGGGGTGCATGTTAATATTTTGTGCCTCTGAAACAAATGGTTTCACTTAGAGTTGGTGGACATGATTAAAACATCAGTGGGTGTATATTTTCCACAGTGACTACAGGAATCTTCCCGGTTCCAGAGCAGCAAATAGGGTAGAGATGATGTTCAGATATTTCTTTTTCCAAAGGTGAGTTAATTCAGCATAGCATCACACGTATGGCAAGGTCCAGTTTTGCCTCTGGTGATTATGGAGCTTACAGGATCTGAAATTTAGAGATGAGCTCCAGCTTGGAGGTAATTCATTGCTGGATCTTAAATCGGGTTAATGCTACTGAAGCCAGACGGAAATCCCTTTAGGATAAGATGGATCTCAATCTCAAATTGCATCAGGAGAGATTCAGACTGGATGTTAGGAGGTTCTTCACAGTAAGGATGGTCGAGAATTGCAGTGGGCTGCCCAGAGAAGTGGCAGGGCCCCATCCCTCGTGGAACTTAAGGGACATGGATGTGGCACTAAGGGATGTGGCTTAGTGATGGGACTTGGAGGTCAGGTTGGTGGTTGGACCGGATCCTCTTGAAGGTCTTTTCCAACCTAGGTGATGCTATGATTTTACTGGCTGCTCATCCACGAGGGTCTCCTGTATCTTGCACCACTGTGACAATGTCCCCCCCTCCTTTACCCTCCCCAGAGATCAACAACGGCGTGGAGACCACAGACGAGCTGTCCCTCTGCTCTGAAAATGGCTATGCCAACGAGATGGTCACCCCCACGGATCATCGGGACACCAGGCTGAGGATGAACTGAGGGGCTCCAGCCCAAGCCCACGTCTGGCCAACCCCGTGTTTGCAACGAGAGCTGCGCTCTCCTGCTCTCCATGGGATGGGAAACTTTGATGAACTGCTGGCCGGGCAGAGATCCCTTTCCATTCCACCATCAGTGGCTGCTCCACCTCTCTGGTTCTGAGATTGAGGGGCTATTCTCTTTTTGTTTTTTTTTGTAAATATTTTGAAAATTTTTATTTGTTTTTGTGTTTTTTTTTTTTTTTTTTTTTTTTCTTCCTTGAGTGTAATTTTTCCAGGGCATGAGTGGAAATACTGTGTTCATTAAACCCTCTACGTTATGGCTGAAGTTATTTGAACCTTGACGTGACAGCCTGAGTCCCCCTGGGGGGAGTTTGGGACAGTTCCCCCCACCCTGCTCCATTCCTTCCCTTGATGCATCGACTGTGTAGCTGAATTGTTTAAACTGTATGTTGTGAAGTTCTCGTGAAGTGTCATTTTTTTTTCTGTTTTCCTCCCCACCTTTTCCCTTCCTGGGCAATGAAGTGTTAGCTGTAATTGAACAGGAGCCTGCTTGGAGGAGAGAAGCTTTCCTTGGAGAGGAGATGGCACTGCTCTTCCATGTCGGAGTTCAGAGCTGGGGAAGGAGTTGCACTGGCTCAGACACTTGGGCACATTCTCTCTGTCCCATTCCCCATCCCCAAAACTTGGATGTCGACAGAAAAATGGCCTTCTTGAAATGTCTGTAGGCAAATCCTGGGTGGTAGCTGCAAGTTGGCCTCTGCTGGCAGCAGTGCTTTGATTTTGCTGTTCTTTTTCTATCTTCTCCATGAGTTGGGCTCCATTGGGAGCCTGGATGGCTTGCAAAAAGCAATGCCATGGGCACCATCACTGCTCCCATCTGGCTAAAGTGCCTGCTATGCCACGTGGCACTTGCAGTTGCTCCTTACTTCACTGCATCCATGCAGGAAGAGGAGCAGCAGCAGCGTGAGCCCCTCTGTGCCCAGCAGATGCCCCTGAGTGAAGGAGATGTAAATAGTTTGGAAGCTGAAGTAGCCCAGGACAGTAATTTATTCCTGCAAGGAGATGTTTCCTCCTTGCTTTGAAACCAGCATCTTTAAAGCTGCATGTCAGTATCCTCCAGAGGAGCAGCGGTCTTGCAGCAGATGCACACTCCCAGTGCAAAAGGCTTGAAACCAAAATCCTAGAGCAGAGATCTAAAGAAACATGAAATAAAGCTTCGAAACCACACTGATGGTGGTTGTGTTTTATCCCTGCACTGATTCAGCCTAGGAGTGGGGTGCTCAGCTCCCTGCTCTCAGTCTCCAAGGTCTCACTGGGCAGAGCCTGTTTTTGGGTCAGCATTCTGTTTGCGTGGAGCTGGTTCCCAGAGCAGCTGAATCCAGCTGGAAGGCTGACAGTGATGTGAATGGCTCCTGGCTCGGTCCCTGTGGCCTTCTGCTGTTGGGTCACTCCTTCCCTCACCGGATCATGGTTGGTACAGTGTGCAAAGTGGGAAATCCCATTGAGCACGAGCTTCCTTTGAAGCTTGGTGTGTTCCACCTTGGAAATGCCAGGACCATGGGAGCTGTTTCCCATGGTGGGAATGTGACCCGAAGCTCAGGCTTTGGGCTGAGCCTGCTTGCTGAGCCCTGGGAGAAGTCGCCTTGTAGAAAAGAAGGGAGGTTTGGGGGATGTTGATGTGCCTCCTAAGGCAAACCTGGAAAAGCCAGAAGGAAGCCACAGCAATCAGCCTCGGGCAGATCGTCCTTGTTGTGGCAGCACTGAAGTTTTGAATCTTGAATGTACTGAAGTAGCATATTGAAACCTCAGAATCTTGGGTTCGGTGCATAAGAATGAGAGTGCAGAAGTGGTCGTTGCAGCCATGTAAAGAGAAAGAAGGCATGCCAAAGTGACATAAGGAACATACCTCTGTTAAGAATGCAAGCAAACAAATCTGAACTGTGATGCTTCTAAGCAGCACAAATTGAGGCTTTAATTTGTCTGCATCTACCTTGGGTTTTCATGAATGTAGGTGGAATGAGTCCCTACTCCACGCTCCCTCTTATCCTCCTCAAAAGCTGATCTTCTATATGGAACTCTCTTGATTCCGTGACACATGGTGGCTGGTTATTTTTTTTTCCTGCAGAATCGCAAGGTTTTGGTGGATTTGAAGGCTTTTGAGATAAAAGTTGCTTCTCCCCTTACTGAGGTGCTGCACTGAAGCATTCCTGGCGGGTTGTCATTGCCAGTGAGAGCTGTTGTTGAATCTTGGCATCTGTTGATAATCACCTGCATGTTCTGTTTTTTATCCTTGGAGATGACATTATTGAAAGGTGAAGTGCTTAAAAGCTTGGAAGTGTTAAAAGCGATCCAACCAAGAGTCACTGTCTTCACAATTCACTTTTTTTTATGGTGAGACCCAAACTCTATGCGTAACGCACCGACTGTTACCGTTATCGTCCTGAAGATTTGCTACTTTTTTTTTTTTTTTAAAAGGAATATACTTTTTTGATGAAAATAGAGCTGGACCGAAATGAATTCTGAGATGCTCTGTGAAATAAACTGTCAGTATTCCCCTGCCCGTCTGTGATCTTGTTGTGTGTTTTGGGCTCACAAAATGCCCTTCTTGCGTTTTGATCTTCGTGTTTCTGCACTTCGTGCTTTATGGGAGAACCTCAAGGTCTGACTTCAGGTTGGAAATTAGGAACAATTTCTATTTCTTCTCCAAAAGAACGGCAGTGTCCTGCACAGCTGCTGAGGGAGGTGGGAGAGTCACTGACCCTGGAGGTGTTCCGGAACCTCGGAGATGGGGCACTGAAGGATGGTCAGTGGGATGGGTAGGGTTGGGCTTGGGGACCTTGCAGGTCTTTTCCAACATTAATGATTCTATGACCATAAGAAGGTTTGGAGATCCTCCTTTCTGAGGTCAGTGCTGCACCCTCTCTCCCATCCCCATTTTATCCAACAGCACTTGACAAGCAGTCAGGTGGAGAGGGTGCGACTCTGCAGACCCAAGTCTGGAGTTACAACTGCCAAATAAATATTTGGTGCTTGTGGCCACGTGGGGACAATGATGCACCAGTATCACTGATCTGGCAGCAGTTTTAAGCCAAACAAATAGGAAGCAATTCATTTCTAATACACACTGTGCACGTCATTGCCCCAGGGTGCTGTGAAGGCTGAAAAACATAAGCATGTTTGAAGAGGAATAATTGGCTCTTATGTCCATTAGCACTTATTAAACACAACAGTCTGGATGTAAGATCCAGCTTGAGAAGTCCCTGAGCAGTTCTTTGCTGAAAGTGTGTATTAAAGGAAGGGCTTGCTTGGCATCTGCTCTGTTTCTTATTCTTCAGGCCAGGATCTGCTCCCAGCTGCAGACAGAGGGTGCTTTGGGTTAGGAGGGGATCTCGTCTGGGACAGCTTGGGATTCTTCTTTGTTAAGCAGCTGTTTTCTCCAGCTCATGAATGGCTGCATTAAGGGACAGATGAAAGGGATTAAAGAAAACACGGCTGTATCCCATTGGTTGGTGACGGATAGTCAGTACTGTGTCAAGGATTTGACTGGCTGAGGGAATACCATCTGAGTGTGAAAAATAAAACTGCCCTAAGGGGAAGAGGGAGAGCTGCTGATTTCCACAGTACCGAATAATCCATAACGGGAGGCTGTGATTGCTGTGCCCTTGGGAAAGACACTAAAAAGTTGAAGGGAGAGAAATAAGAGTCATGTAGCCTGTGTCTGCTATTCAAATAAAAGAGCTGAGAATTGGCTGCTGGCTGTAAGCCCAAAGGGTTTGGGACAGCCAACGTTGTGCTATTTAACTCTTTCTTCTCTAAAACTGCCCATAGAAGCTTAGTGGCACAGCTGTGATAGCTCTCATGGTACCTGGGAACCATGCCGGCGCAGTCACTTTATTGGCAGAGTTGCAGCCCTGTGGTTTCTGGGAGGTGATGCTGATGTGGCTGTATCATAGGTCTGCAGGAACCTGCCATACAAAGCATCTCTTACATCCCTGCCAAAGCCTTCATATGATGCAGTGGCTCAGAGCTTGCAAAAAGTGGCATGGAAAATCCAGCTGTGCTATGAGTGACAGCAGTGACATGGGGCTGAAGGCTTGCTCTTGGTGCGAGGCAACATCTGCTGGCTGGACCAAGCAGGGAGTGACCATGGTTGGGTTGGAAGGTCCTGGAAGGTTATAGAGGTATAGCATGGGTTGGGTTAGAAAGGTCCTGGAAGGTCACGGAAGCATGGAATGGTTGGGTTGGAAGGTCCTGGAAGGTTATAGAGAAACCATTTGTTTTTCCTCCTAAGCTTCTCATGTTTTTTCCCTCTCCTCTTCCTGGACTCTGTTTCTGCTCCAGTCTGTCCTCCTCGTCTTCTTCATTCTTCTGCTTTGGTCTCTTCTTCTGGATGCCAGTGACTGTCTTTCACTGCCACTAACTGGATGAGGGTAGGAAGAGTCTCCTGACTCTCTGTAGCCAGATGAAGCCCTGGGCATTGCTGCCAGGAGCATGCAGACTGCCGTCCTGGGTAGGATGCACATCCATCCATTGGGTGTGTAATGGCGAGACCAATGGGTACAACCCATACCTGAACCAAGGTTCAGGTTGGATATTTGAGACAATTTCTTCTCCAAAGAGCAGTCAGGCACTGGAATGGGCTGCCCAGGGAGTGCGGTGGGTCACCATCCCTGGAGGTGCTTCAGAACCAAGGGGATGTGGCACCGAGGGATGTGGGCAGTGGGCATGGTGGGCTGCAGTTGAGTTGGGGTTGGGGATCTGAATGGTCTTTTCCAACCTTCTTGATTCTTTGATGCTGTGCTTAGGTCCTAGTGATCACTCTCCCTATGACCTCCATTACCTGATTTATCCAAAGCTCTCTTTCCTTTCCTCTTTTCTACTTGATTTCTTTTTACCTTAACTGCACCCCTTCCTATTTCTTTCTCTGACACAATTACTCTGCTATTCCTTTCAGTCCTCATTCACAAAGAGTTTTTTTCCACAGATCCTGTTACAAACTTTTATTTCCCTTTTGCATCTTTTTAATGCATGTGGTTTTGTGCCTGATGGCTCCTGTAGACCACATGCCGTGGGTTGATTATCTTTCATGTGAAAAAAAATATTTTACAGTGGAATAGGGCTCCCAGCTCACTGCTTCTGGTGTCTCCATCTACCCTGGGAGGAGACTCAGGGCACTGGGAGCAAATGAGAGGATGAACTCTTGCCCCTGCACAGAGTGTTCTTCCTCCATGCTGCCTATCAGGCACCCCAATGTCCTTTTCCAGACCTCTGGGGTATTTAACGCCCTCAGTTTCATGCAATTTGACCATAAACATGGGCTGTACCCCAGCCTTCACGCAGTGACAGCCATGCTGGGACACGGTGACATCACAGGAACAGATCCAGGGCTAAGCACAGTACAGCTTGCCTGTGAAAATGTGCTAATAGATGGCCTGGCATGAACACAGGGTCAGCTGCAACCCAGAAAATCTTCCCTTCACAGCCATTTGGTGCATTTGTAACTACTTACCAACAGGCTGCACGCCTCGCTGGAAGCTGGGGTTTGCTTTCGGGTTGGTTGGCAAGGTGTCAATAGCTTTGAAATGTCGGTGAAGGGTTTCCTGTACTCAGGAGATCTGTTTGTCCCAAAGGGAAGGATTGGTGCTGTGCTGCTCATTGTCCTGATGACCCTCTCCACCCACCCATCCTGGATGGAGCCCAGCAGAGCCAACTCAACTGGGGATGGAAGGTCCTAAAACCAAATTCCCCAGCCCTCTGAGCCCACGGCAGAGGCTGGGAAACCACAGTCCTTTCCAGGTCGCTGCCAATTCATATGCAAATGTTGGTAATGAGCAGGATGCCAGCTTGTGCCCTGCATCTCACTGATGGGAGAGGAGCAGAAGGGATCCAGCTGGAAAACACAGTGGTGGTGCTCCAAGGAAAGACGACTTTACTGGGATAGCAACACGCAGGGTTGGTCGTTCTTTGCATTTCTGCTTAGAATGAAATAATACAAAGTGATGCTGGGCAAGGGAATGGGCTGCATTTCATCAAGGGTTTTGGCAATCTTGAGGCTGCTGGTTACTTCATGGATCCAACTCAGGGCTGCTTTGTTCCCTACTAGGAGCTTCAGCCAGCAATGGGATTGAGTTGGAAGGGAGGCTGCTGAGAGCCACATGGGGCAAACCTTCCTGTCTGTCCTTGTGGATCTAATTATCTAATTATCACGCATTAATGAGGGGCACCGTGTCTTCTGCCTGACCCAATCTATCTGTGTTACGGGTGCCTATTTTGCTCGCAGAGCTGTATTTTATTTATTGAATTTAGTGTGGTTTCCAGCGAGCTGGAGTCTCTATCAAATAAATTATTCCACTTGGACCCCAATTTGCTCTCCAGATGGCTCATCCCTCATAAGCTGTCCTGGTGTGCTCTGTTTTCCCCCCGATCCTCGGTGAGTTTTCCCTAGCTCCTCCCAGACTGGCTGTTATTGACAGCTGCATGGCTAATGCCCTGTAGCGGAGAAACAAAAGCAGATTTCTCCCCCACCTCTTCAGCAGAGAGCATAAAGGCGATGCTTTTGTGCTTCCCCAAGCATTGCCAGAGACAGGCTGAGCGTGTTTAGTGGAGGGGGCTCATCTCTGCACAGAACCCCGGCGTGGATGGGAGATCTCCACGAGGGAGGCTGTGTTCATTAGGTCCCACCTGGAGGACTCAACCTTCGGGCCAGGTAATGTTGAGATTCTTGTGCTAACAGCTGGGAGAGCTTTCTCCCTACAAATACAGAGTTTAGCAATATTGGGATGGAGGGAGTGATGCAGAAAGGAGTGTGTGTGAGTAAGGGCAATGGGAGAATCCCACTCTCTTCTCAGAGTTGGTATCATGGGTAGATGAGGAGGGGTGTGAGCTGGGGAAAGAACTTTGGGTTTATCCAGGGGAGGTCTCTCTTTGTAAGCTTACTGTCACCAGGGGCTTGGGCATTCGCATAGATCAAGGTGAGAAATGATGAAATGGGAACGTTTGTCTTCTTTGGCTGGAGCCGCGTGTGCCAGCAAAACCCAGAGTTCACCATACTGCCTTTGTTGTAACTTCTCTAAATCACTTTGAGCTGACAGCATTCCCCTTCTGCAGCCTGAGCACTTCTCAGTGCCATTTGGGATGTCTGGAGCCTCCACCTGTTCCCCCAGGGTTGCTTAGGGATTTATGTAGGGCTCTTTGCTCTGCCTCACTGCTCCTCAGGTCTCTGCAATACCCCCATGGCAGGAGTAGGGTTGCCCTCACAGACATCCCACCTGAATGCTTGGTGCTATGCTCTTAAAAAAGAACTGTTGGCATTGCTATGCCTCTTATTTAACACTCAGCTGATAGAGCAGTTCGGCAAGCAGGGGGAGACCTAAGTTCAGTTCCTCCAAGGACTTGTGTCAGTGCAGCAGCAACTGGTTGGGATGGGTTCTTGGGAAGAAATGGTGCACCATGGATGGTTTGAATTTGGCTGGGTGGGGAAATTAGCTTAACGGGAGCTTCGAGATGTTAGAAAGAAAGAAAACAGTGTGGAAGTTGTTAATAAAGCACAGCCTGGGTAAGGCAACTGTCTTACAAAGAATCATCTAAAAGCAGAAGAGTTTGGTGTGCTGGGATGGGGTTGCGTTGGGAATATCCTAGAGGCCACATCTGGGTTTTGTTTTTGAGAAAATGTTGGTTATGGAGGATGAGGTCCTCTGGATGAGGGTAAAATCTGTCTAAGATTTTGGCTGGAATCTGTACTGCCTGATGTCATCAAGAAAGATGCAGAAATCACAGTGCTGTTGGATGCTGTGGTCAGATATTTTAATTAACGGTCTGATCTGTCATCTCATTCACTGCTTCCCAGCCAGGATGCATCGAATGATGAAAGAAGAATCAAGCTACAGGACAAGCAGTCTGGAAAATGCAACGCGCGACACCAGCAAAGAGCAGCTGCATGTGAAGCTCTGCAATGGGTCCTGCCATGCTGAGCAAATCCTACAGACACTGAACGCCTACCGACGTGGTGGCATCTTCACAGATGTGGTGTTGTTAATTGATGGGCAAGAATTCCCCTGCCACCGTGCTACTTTGTCAGCCAACAGCACTTATTTCCGGGCGATGTTTGGTGGCAATCTCAAGGAAAGCCATCAGAATATCATCAACATCCAGAAGATTTCTGCTTCCACCATGTCTCTCCTTCTTGACTATATGTATGGGGGGAACATTGTCATTCAGGAAGACAATGTTGAAGGCATCTTGGAACTGTCTGACTTGCTGCAGATCTCCAAGCTTAGGGATGCTTGTATCAGCTTTCTTGAAGGCCAGCTTCACCCCTGCAATTGTTTAGGCATCATGAAGTTTGCCGATTCGTTCTCCATCACTTCCCTGACAGAAAAAAGCAAGAGGTTCATGCTGGAGTGTTTCGTGGAGGTGTCGTGCCATGAAGAGTTCCTAGAGATGGGTGTGAAGGAACTGGTTGAGTATTTGTCTGATGAGCAGCTGGTGGTTCCCAAGGAGGAGGTGGTCTTTGAAGCAGTCATGCGCTGGGTACGACACGACGTACCTGCCCGGAAAGGAGCCTTGAAGGATCTCCTTGAGCATGTGCGTCTGCCACTGCTCAACCCCACCTACTTCCTGGAGAAGGTGGAAATGGATGGGCTCATCCAGGACTCAAAGGAGTGCATCCCTCTGCTGCACGAAGCCCGCAAGTATTACATCCTTGGGAATGAGGTCAGCTCTTTGAGATCGAGGCCCAGAAGGTAAAACGCAATGTCATCTTCCCTAGACCTGCATGGTCCAAGTTCTTGTATCTTAAAGTTTGTATGGAGTTCTTTGATTCTTATCAGAGTAACGTGAAGGTTGGAAAAGTCCTCCAAGATAATCTAGCCCAACCATCAGCCCATCCTCATCATGCCCACTAAACCATTGCGACTCGTAGTAACAGTTCTACACAATTTTATTATTTATAATAACCATTTTAAACTAAAAGGGGGATTTATGTCAGATACAAGGAGGAAATTACTTCCCCAGACGTGGTGAGGCCCCAGCACTGTTGCCCAGAGCTGTGGTGCCCAATCCCTGGAGGTGTCCAAGGCCATCGATGGGAGCCCTGAGCAACTTCATCTGGTGGCAGACACCCAGCCCATGGAAGGGGTTGGGGTTGAGTGGGCTTTAAGGTCTTTTCCAATCCAACCATTCTATGATTACTTTTTTTTTTTTTGTCTTTTACTTCACTTTAGCCTTCTAGCTATCAGCATGCTGCCTAGCTCAAAGGCATAGCTGCTGGGACAGTAATTAATGTCCAGGAATAAAAGGGAGTTGCAGTCCAAGTAGCTACCTAGGCACCCCAAATTCTTTCTTTTGTACCTGCGATTCATTGATTGACATGAAGATAAAGAAGTTCCAACCCAGGCAGCTGGCAGTATGAAATGGAAAATACAAAGGAAAACCAATTTCTGGGGGTGGGTATGCATGGGAATATGCACCTTTCTGTGATTTTGACATATGGATTTTCTAGACTTAGACAGACATATGGTAAGCCTCTGTTACTCCTTCATGGTGACGCTGGTACATTCAGCACGTGTTTGGTAAGCACTCCAATGAACAACTCCATTGAGAGCACCTCTGCTCTAGGATGGGTTGCTGTATCAAGCCATGTGGTTTGTAAGGCTTCCTGTGCTTCTCTAGAGGAGAATGATGGCTGTGGGGACAAATTCTTGTGTTCTTCTGCACTTTCGACCATGGAATCCAGCTTACTTTTGCCTCTTAGTGGAGCAGCTTGGGTAGAAGAATGGGGATGTGGAATCGTTGAATAGTTAAGGTTGGGAAGACCACTGCAGTCATCTAGTCCAGCCGTCAGCCCATGCCTGTGACTGCTCTAAACCACGTTGCATGACATGAGCCTGTTTGGTTTTTTGTTTTTTTGGGGTTTTTTTTTAAACCTCCAGGGATGGTTTAAGCCCTTTCAGTCTGATGTGAGGCTTGGACTTGTTTTCTCTGTGCTGATTGAGACAACGGGCCGCTACACAAAGAACTGCTCAATACCAGTCCGTGGTGCCCTCTCCAAGCACAGAGATTAAATTCACTGGGAATAAATCCCACTCCCAGCATTCCCATTTTAACTCCCCTTCTTTCACAATTTAGGTCTAAAGTAAACTGTCTCAGGCTGCACAAATGGAGACAGAGCTGGGGATTGTACCAAGCCTTTCAAATCCCATTCTTCCCTCTTCCTTCCTCTCCTCTCTCCTCCTGCAGGGCTGCTCCTCTCTGGCCACCTACCTCTTGGCAAGACTTTCCTGCCCAGCCGTCTGTCTCATCTGCTCTCTTCTGTTAGGGCTGGAGAAAATGAGATTTCCTGGAAACACTTCTCTCTCCAGGCAGAGAGCATGTTGCAGGCTGGCTGCCAGGAGCAGCTTTCCGTGCTTGCAGCCCTGTGTTGAGTATTAGGCTTTATTGTGCAGGAAGGGACAGGGTGAGGGGCAGTAGGCAATCTCACAAAGGACTTTCAAAGGTCGCTCTCAATTTTCTTTCCCTACAAAGTTTGGACCCTTTCCCACTCAAGCTGAGAGATTTGAATGGGCAGATAAGAGGGAAGGTGCATGGGCAAAATGATTTGCCTAGGAAACTGGTAGTTGGTGACAGAAAGGAGCCTTCCCTACCCGCTGGGATGTGCTGCCAGTATCCTAAATGGGATGGGGACTTAGGGACTTACCCATGCCTTTTATGGTCTAGGTTCATGGAGCTGGCAGAAGTTATCATCATCATTGGGGGCTGTGATAAGAAAGGCCTTCTGAAGCTGCCCTTCACTGATCTCTATCACCCAAAGAGCAGGCAGTGGACGGCCCTCTCCAGTGTGCCTGGCTACACCAAGTCAGAGTTTGCTGCTTGCACGCTGAAGAATGATGTCTACATATCAGGTGAGGTGTCCTGGGACAGCTGTAGTCCCCACCTGGAGCTCAGTTCAGAGAACTGCTCCTGGGGTCGATTCACTGGGACTCATTGACATGCATCTCAGCTCCAGAACAAAGTCACTTCTTGGTGAAGTTTACCCTGGATTTTGTTGTCCCAAGAAACACTTTTAGCCTTCTGGGGAAGATGGCACTTTTGGAAAAACCTTCCTCCTTGCTTATCTGGGTTTCCATCCTCTTGCAGTGGAGTGAGTTGGTTTTGATGTGCACTTTCAGGGTTTCCTATCACATCACCATCTGCCCATCCTTGATTTAAAATACAAAGCCTATAGAAGAGCTCCTTAGAAGGGATGGAGTTGTGTAATAAGTGCCTTGAAATTCAGAGGGCATCATCCTTGGGAAGCTGAGTTTACGTGAGAGTAACCCAACAGCCACATTCTGGCCTAGGTTGTTCTGCTGCATGGAGGACCCATATAAAATAGCGGTGTGCCAGGGTGATGGGTCTGTCTTTGAGATTGTGCCAGCCCTCCGTTCCTCTGTTTTTAAGGGGGACACATCAGCAGCAATGATGTTTGGGTGCTGAGCTCCCAGCTGAATGTCTGGATCAAGGTTGCTTGTCTGCAGAAAGGCCGATGGAGGCACAAAATGGCAACACTTCAGGGCAAGGTAGGTTTTGAAACAAGCCTGTTTGGAACAGTCTTCCCTTTTTCCCAATTCCCAGTGCAATGAGACATTGTCAGAGCTTGTTTGTTATCTCAGTCATTTAGAGACCAGGACGTAATCATGGTACTATTAGCTCTAGCTAATGCTTTTTTTTGCTGCCTGAGTTTGCCACGTATGAACCTATAGCAATAAGATCTACCATGGGGTGCTGAGAGACTTCTGCAAGATGACTGTGTTGAGGCTTTGGGTGAAAACTGTGCAGCGTAGGGTGTTTCAAACCCTGACATATGATGGATTTAACAAGAAAGCATCACTGTGGCTGGACAAGTGTCAGCTCTAGTACTCTGTGATAGTGTATAGCCCAGCTGGTGAGTACAGGAGATTCTAACTGGCTTGCTTTGCTCTTTCTGTGGCAGATCTACGCTGTGGGAGGCTTTGATGGTTTCTACCGCCTCTCCAGTGTGGAGTGCTATGACACCTTCTCCAACAGCTGGTCCACCTTGGCTCCACTGCCACAAGCAGTGAGCTCGGCAGCCGTGGTCTCCTGCCTGAACAAGCTCTATGTGCTGGGTGGTGCTGTGGATGACACTGCCAACACTGACAAGGTATGGGTGGTGCAAGGGGGTGAGGATGGCTGGGAGGTGGAAACAGACTAAGAGATGCAAAATAAGCCCGTGGGAAGTTTCAGCTCATCTTTGGTCTGCTTTCAGGTACTGTGCTTTAATGGAAAGGATCACAGAAAGGCCAGCAAGGAACATGAAGAATAGGAGACTTAAAATATATATTATAATAATAATGGTTTTACCAAGGAAGGTGACATCTGAGCTGCACTGAGAGCAGATAGGGGCTCCCAGCTCAATACCAGAATATGTAACCATGTAGTGTGTTGGTTAGGACCAGCTGGTAATCTGTCTGTGAGAGCTGAAGGCATAGACCCTCAAAAGAACATGACCCCAGCCAGCTGATGAAGGAATGTCCCTTTGATCATTGCACTGGCCTCTGAGTGTTGAAGTTCCCATCCGTGTTTCTGGACCAATTTTCTTTTATTTCTAGTGGATATTATCTCCATCCAAGCAAGGAGATGAGATAAATTTATGTTCCCATAGCTGCGTTTCTCCTTCCAGGTCCAATGCTATGATCCAGAAGACAACAAGTGGACTCTCTTGTCTCCCACTCCTTTCTACCAGAGGTGCATCAGTGCCGTCTGTTTGGACAACATCATTTATGTTGTAGGTGGGCTCCTCAGTAAAATCTTCAGCTATGATCCAAGGAAAGACAGCTGGCGAGAAGTGGCTGCCCTCCCTGGGCCTCTGGTAAGAGAAAGACTTAGGAATCATAGAATTGTTAAGGAGGGAAAGGCCGATAAGGTCACAAGGTCATCCAGTTCCAACCACCAACCCATACCTATGACCACTCCAGGCCATGTCATCCAGTGTGACATCAGCCCTTCTCTTGAACACCTCCAGGGACTCCACCACCTCTCTGGACAGCCTGCTCCAGTGACTGTGAAGAAATTTTCCCTAATATTCATATAAGAACTTTTCCTAATATGAGGAGAGAAGCTCTGAGCCTTCTCTCTCCATGGAATAAAGGTACCCGTCTGCATTTTGCTGAGATTAAATGTGAAGGAAGTATACTGGGGAGCTGACATTTGGCTTGAGGTTCTTCAAGTGCCTGAAACCATAATACCAAAGTACCTCAAGAGCTGTACCCTACTCATCCTGCTTATTTCCCCCCATGCAGGACAGGTGAGGGCTGAGCCCATAGCAGTCATGCACTCCTGCTCAATCCCACCGCCCAAAGCTGTTGGGCCATCCTTCATCTTTCAGCCTTTCCTTCTGCTTTCCAGGAGAGCTGCGGCCTGACGGTGTGTGGAGGGAAGATTTACATCCTGGGCGGCCGAGATGAGAACGGGGAAGGCACAGACAAAGCATTCACTTTTGACCCTGTAACGGGGAGTGTGGAGCAGCAGCCCCCGCTGCAGCGCTGTACCAGCTACCATGGCTGTGTCACCATCCTGCAGCACATGAACAGATGACCGTGGGGCTTTGACAGCATCTTTCTCCTATCCAGATCCTCCCCTTGAGTCGGTGGCTACATTTGTGGACAGACAGCAGTCTCTCTGTGGGGAAGGGCAACATAAGGCACTGAAGATGTGCTCCCACCAGGCCCTGAGCAACCTGTGTTTTGGTTTGGTTTTTTTTTTTTTCCAGGTCTGATGATGCCAATGGTTTTGACGATGAGAGGTGAGAGGATGAAAGTGCTGGGCTGTAGGAAAGCTGCATTGCAGACCTTGCCACCTCCAGATTTAAGCAGGGTTGTGACCCCTGCAAGTTTGACTTCTTTTAAGTTTCCCTGAATTGTAGAATGCTTTGAGTTGAAAGGAACCCCTGAAGGCCATCTGGTCCCACCACCTGCAATGAACGGGGGCACCCACAGCTCCATCAGCACTCAGAGCCCTGTCCTCACTGCCCGTATTGTAAAATAACTTATTCCTTACATGGATGTAGATCATGATTTTCTGTACTGTTGGTACAAGGGCAATTATTTGCTTCTGTCTGACACCCAGGGCTGTTACAGACACAATTACATTTACAGGATCCAATTCTTCAGCTCTCAGATATCTATGCATTTAGCTCCATAGAGCCCTGTGTCAACCCGTGCTTGCCCAAACGGTCGTTGATGCCCATGAGCAGTTAGTTCTGCTACAGTGGACAGCTGAGTTTGAGATCTCAGCTGATATCCCAGGAAAATTTCTCTGCTAAATCCCTGAAAGCTTGGTTAAATAGGCCACACTCTGAGTCCATTCTGCATATACTGCAGGGTCTATCACCTGAAAGCACAGGGTGCTGTCTCTTCTATGTGTTTCAAGATTAGTCTCGCTGAGACTTTGTCATTGAGGAGAAAGTGAATCATGTAGCCAAGAGGTGGTTCTTCAGAGAGCAGTGTGAGGCAGGTTAGAATGTGTAGAAGTTTTTTGTTTTTTTTTAATTAAAAAACAAAAACCAACATCCTGAAGTGTAATACCCACAGAACTGCATCTGGCTCCTTTTGTCTTTGAAGGATGCTGACAACTAGGAAAATAAACTCAATATTCAACAGATTTGACAGAGTGCCTCTGGGAGCCTAATGTGCAGCTTGTCTCAGGGCACATCTTCAGTAGCACCACCTGTGCTGCTCCAGGGTTTTGACCTCAGGTCCAGAAGTGAACCTGTTTGATTTGGTAGAGTAGCCATAGCCTGTGGTATGTCTTAGTCCATGGCTGGAACTGATATTTTTTGATGGGTCTGTGTATCACAGAATGGCCTAGGTTGCAAAGGAGCTCAATGCTCATCCAGCTCCAACCCCCTGCTGTGTGCAGGTCGCCAACCAGCAGCCCAGGCTGCCCAGAGCCACATCCAGCCTGGCCTTGAATGCCTGCAGGGATGGATGGGGCATCCACAGCCTCCTTGGGCAACCTGTTCCAGTGCTTCACCACCCTCAGTGCAGGCGTTCATGTTGTTCAATTAGGTCCTGAAGTGTTACCAAACGTAGGGTGGGATCTCTTAAAAATGCTCATTACTTATACATTCACCTCTCTGCAGCTGCTCTCTGCACCTCTTCCCACTGATGACCTCTTCCTGAAGTAGATGAGAATCCTGTTGTTGGCCCAGATTCTCCTCTTTTCAGAATCTTCTAATGATCTTAAGCCTCCTCTTATTGCCTCCCTCCCCCATATGGATGGATTTTATTTGGTGCTCTTTAATATCTCTGTCTTCTGTGAGTGCTGAGACGTTCACCTCTTCTTCGTGATGTTATCAGGATGACCTGAAAAACATGGCAAGAAGTTCCCGCTGAAGACCCCAAATTGGCTGTTAGCTAGGAGTGCTGTTCTCTCCTTTTCATTAGGAAACCTGTGCTTTTCCATTGTTGGAGCAGTGTGTTTCCTTGCACAAAATGTACCAAATGCTGCTTATAATCTGAAAGGACTTGGTGGCCATTTTGTTTGTGAAGGCACACCATGCATTCTCAGCCTCAAATTTTCCTGAGGGCCTGTGCACAGTAAGCAATATAAAGGAGATGTAATGGTGGCAAAGGTTACTTGAAGTTTTTAAGAGACATGTGGATGTTTAAGAAGATGGTTTAGAGGTGGGCTTGCAGTGGTGGTTGGATGGTTGGGCCTTGGGGATCTTAAAGGTCTTTCCAACCTAAATGATTCTGTGATTCCTCCAAGGAGAGAAGACAAAATCCAAGCTGGCAAAGGGAAATTTAATTTGCAATCAAATTGCATCCACAGTTATGTTTATAATGCAAATTCTTCACTTCAGAAGAAACTGTCACTTTTCATTGGTATAATTAAATTAGCGTGGAAGAAAGTATAAAGTATCAACTCATGTTATGGCAGACTTCATGAACAGAGAGCCCTTTGTTCTCCTGTAGCCTAGTGTTCTGAGGACCACAGATCGCAGCCCATCTCCCCATATAAATTAAAAAAGCTCTCTTACTGTTCCCTGTGCCTCCAGCAATTCAGTCTTTTGGACATCTCTGATTTACCCCCATCTTGTGCCTGGTTGAAGAGGTTCTCAATTCTCCAAAGGGCTGGCTGTACTTGGGAAACCACTGAGGATGTTTCATGAAAAACAGAGCACCCCAACCTTGCAAAAGCATTGAGTGTCATGGCTTTTGTGTTCTGTAGCTATGTTTGGGGGGGAACCAATGTGGTGGCATAAACGTTTGGACTTTTCCTAGTCTTACAATGGGTTTTCTCTTGAAGCATCTGACATGAAAGCTGTGCTAAAGAGGATTCAGGATGTGGGGTGGTGGTTGGTTTGGTTTTGTTTGGTTGTGGATGCTATTTTTGTTTGGGTTTTTTCTTACGTGGAAATGTTCAGGAAATTGTGATTTCACACCAATAAAGTTCAGTGAGGAAAACCTTAACGCCGCTGTTCTTCTTGCACGTTCTTTCTACAGACTTCCCTGATCTCCCTCATTCTTCTAGGAGTCTCTTGCTGTACTTCACCCCTTAGTCCTGTAGAAATGAGCTCTCTCACAAGTGTAGACCTTCTGGTCAGTTTTCCCATGTGCTTTTGACATGTGTGGTGTGTTGCAGCAGTAACACGTGGTGAACGTTGTGATGTAGGTACTAAACCATTTGCCTTGTTCTTGGTTGTGACATTCATATTGCTGCTGAAATGTGTTTGTATTTTGTAAGGGCTCTGAACTGTGGGCATGCAGGGGAGGGAGAGGGAATAAATTTAACTTGTTTTTCTCAGAAATAAATGTTTTTCTTGACTCCAAGGTGATTTTGCTGCAGGAATTTCATTTGTGAATATTACTTGAAATATTACCTGAAATCTTTGTGTTTCACTTCACTCTTTTTGATTTTCCTGCTGCTTGTCTCAGCAGTTGTATTATTTTGGGTATGTTTATATCTTGGAGGGGAGCCAGAGGGAAGAAAAAGGTTTTGTGAACAAATTGCATGGATGATATAGGCAAGAAGATCTGCAGGAACTGATAGCATTTGTCCATAACACACATGGGCAGAAGAATAAGAAGAAAATGACAGAGGCTGGACTGTTTAGTAGCCTTGGATACCTCATTAAAAAAAGCCTTTTTCATAAAGGCAAATGAGTCGTGATGCAACTGGGCAAGGATACCACTGAGATCTAGAAAGAATCCTGTGGGTTAATGTTTGGAGAGGAATAGGGTGACAAGAGTTGACCTCCATTGTGATGCTGTTGAACAGAAACATGGTATTGGGGTGACATGGAGGGCTTTGATGCCTCACTGCTGTCATTGTGATAGAGAAGAGACTGTGGGAGCAGATCCAGAGTTTGCACTTCATGGAGCCTGTGAAAATCTGAGGGGCAGAAGAGCCACCAAAATTATGCACGAGTGAGATGAGGATCATAGCGTGCTCAGCATGTGATATTTAGGAGGAAGGAGGCATGGAGATAAGTCTTTTGGAGTCCTGATGTCCTCCGTGTAATATAAGCTTTATCCCCAAAATTGCTGGATCCTTCAGTTCTCCAGAGAGCAAAACTCATCTGTGGGAAGATCAAACCATATAAATCTGACCATGGGCTTATATAGCTGAGCTGAAGTACATAACCCTCAGCTGCCATCTGTTAGAAAGTCAGATGCCCTCAGAAACATGAACTGGAGCCGTCTCCAAAATCTCCATTGAAACTCTAAAGAGTGGGTTAAACTTAAATGCCTCTCTGTTGGAGAGGATGAGCAGCCCATTGGAACTGCCTTTCACTCTTGGTGGACTTGAGTCCTTGATGACTACTCCAAAGCAGATAAGGTTGATAAGATTTCCCCTGGGAGGGGAAGTCTCTCTTCCACAAACCAAGGAGAAACCAGCTTTGAGGCTGCCATTGACTTGCCAACTGCCCATGGCACCATCAGTGGCCAAAGAAACCATTTCATAGAATGGCTTGGGTTGGAACAGATCTCAAAGTCCTTCAAACTCTATTCTTCCTCTCTCTCCCCATGCTGCCCTTACACCTCTCTCAAGCCCAAACTTTCCTTCCCATTTTTGGCTTGTTATGCACAGACTTGACCTCCAGAGCAATCTTCCTTACCCCATGTCATTCCCTTGTCCTAGGATGTTCTACTGAATCCTGTTCCTCCTTGTCCTACCACATAAGGCCTGATGCATTTGATCTCCCTAACAAATCCAGATTACTTTTGCTTATGGTAATTGTTGTTCAGCTCTGTGTTTTCAAAACAAACACCCCTCCCAGCATGAAAACAGCAGGGTATCACGATGCCCCTGGAGATGTTGAAGCTGTCTTTGCATTTAGCTTTCTGGCTGGCAGGAGATGATAACATTGAGGGCAGGGGAACAATGCTCAGGGGTGCAAGCCCCATCTGAAAGGATGAGCTCGTGCTGATTAACTCAGATTAAGGGCCACAATAGCCAGCTGGGAACTGGTGGGCAGAGATAATAGCAGTATCAGTGGCTGTCTCTCTAGCTTTAAATTTCCCTGTATGACAGAGAGGAGGGGAGGAACTGTATCAGATTCATTGCAAGATTATTGATGTGACTAGACTTGTTTCCCATTAAATGTAAATAATGGTAAGAGCAGCAAGATCATTCAGACCTCTGCAGGCCCACTTCATGTGGAAGAAAGTGTTTGCCAGTTTGCAGTGACAAGGGTTGTATCCTGATTGTAGGTCTCATTTCCACACCACATCTCTTCAGAGATGCAATTGAGTTTTGTGTGTAGGTACAGCACGGGTTGTCCAGCTGTTGGACTTCAAGCGTTGGTTCCCATCTGCTGCTTCTCACACGTGGCTCAACTGAGAGAGCTTGTGTCTGAATGCAAAGAGAGAATTCCCTTGCCTGTATTGAGCAGCAGCAGATATTTCTTGGTCTATATATTGTTTTCCAGCCTGTGGTCCATATGTTATCAGAAGACTGACTGAGAATTGTTGCAAAGAAATGGAAAAAATGATAGTCCTAGGCATGCAAAGATCAGACAAAACCAAGTGACCTAAAGGTCCTAAACACCGCAAATTGAACTGAAAACTTATTTATTTGAAAAAAAAAACAGCTACACTGGGAACCTAGGCCCTCTGTGAGTTTTATGCTTTCAGAGTGTTTCCTCCTCTGATTTATATGTGCCTCAAATTAACGAGAAGAATAAAAAATGCTGATACAGCAGTTTAGGAATTAATTAAAATCTTAAGACTACACCTGAAGAAATAAAGGACAGCTTTCTCTGAGGAATGTGAAGCACTCTGTGCTTTGTTACAGAGTGATCAGTTAATGCATGAAGCACAAGTATTGCTGGGAGAAGGGCACCTGAAAATGCACCCACAACAGCTGGAGCGCAGGTGAGAGAGGTATGAAGGTGACATCTTAAGATGTCCTTCCCATTCCTTCCCATTGAGAGGTATGAAGGTGAGAGAGGTATGAAGGTGACATCTTGATCAACCAGGCACTGGGCTTGGAGCAAATGTTGCCCCACCACTCAATTTCAGAGAGATAGAGATCTAAGTACATGGCATTCGTTTTGCATCAGTCAGTCACAAAATCATAGACATTGTCAGAGTTGGAAGGGACCTCTGGAGGTCATCTTGTCCAAATCCCCATGAAAGTCATGACAGAATGACTGAGAAGTTGTGCTCAGGGAAGCTGTGGATGCCCCATAACTGAAAACCAGGTTGGACAGGGCTCTGGGTGACCTGATCTGGTGAGCCCATGGAAGGAGGTTGGAATGGGATGATGTCTAAGGTTCCTTTCAACCCAAGACACTCTGTGATGACTGAGACATGAACACTCATTCAGCCCCAGAGAGCCCGAAAGAGTTGGAAATTTGCATCTTAGGAGACTTGTCATGAGCAAATTACCTCCAAATACCATTGGCTGCAAAGGGGTGGTTGGAGCCTAGAGCAGGAGGGTTGGATCTGGATGATCTTATAGGTCCCTTCCAACACAAACCATTCCAAAATTCGGAGTTGGGGTTGTCCCCAGGGCCCATGCCATACAGAGGGCACCCAGTGCTCTGCATGGGAAATTTGGCTGGGCCCCATCCAGCCTAAGCTGGTGAAGTGTTGGTCATTGACAGTCTGTGCTGGGACTCCCATTGGTTCCCATTAATCTCTGCAGAAAGAAGGATTCAGAGACATGCCTGGGCTGTGGCCAGCAGCTTTTGTGCTGCTTTGGTGAGAGGGCCTGTTCTCAATGATCTGCTGAGAGACCAAGGGAAGTCTGAAAAGCCCTGTGTGCAGCAACAGCCACCGGCAGCAGGAACAGCACTATCTGAGGGCAGCTATTCTGGTTTGTTCTATTCTCCCCATGTCAGCTGCTTGGGCTTACATGCAGGGTAGGGGTGCCCAAAAGAATGGTGACAGCTGGATGAGGAGCCAAACGGAAGTGACTTTGTATTAAAGCACAATAAACTGAGGTTGCTTCCAGGAATTAAGCAGCTCTTTCCAGCTCCCACCACACATAGCTCCCACTGTTGAAATACCTCAGTGCTTTGCTGCTTTTAGTACTCTTGGGACATGGGGAAAAATGGTGAGGCTGCACCTCAGTGATGAGCTCAGCATCGGGCCCTTCACTGCCCCTCACCCTTAGGTGAAAGTATAAGGACTGGGTCGATGCTGAGCAGACAGGAGCCATGCAGCAGAGCTTACTTGCTGCAAGGATGTGTGAAGACTGGAGGGAGCGATGGTGATCTCCTGGAGATGCCTTCACTCCTCTGCACCAGGTAAATTCAGTGTACTCAAATAGGTACCACTGCCCCATACCTGTAATGGAATTAACCTCTCAATGCATCCCTTCGAGAGGAGTTTGCTCAGCTTCTATGCAATGGAGGCAGAAAGACACCTCCAAATTAGGAAGTATATCTGCTGCTAAGCCTGATGTGATACAGATGCCTGGTACCCAGAGGAGGCGTCATTCTGCAGTGCTTGCTCAGGTTGCCCAGCAAGTCATAATATGGATTTCAACCTACCTCTCCCATAGCCTGTGCCAGGGCTTTTGAAGCCTCAGTTCTTTCAGCTCCTGTAGTCTGCTGTTGGCATGCAAACTTGGACTTGCCTGGTTACAATTCCTCACATTGTTTGCAATGTCTTGGCCAAAGGAAATGAAAGCAGCCTTTGCACGATTGCAATGCAAAAGCACGGACTGGCTGGGGGAACTGGGAAAGGCATCAGGAACTGCAGAGACTAAGATTTATTAGCCTTAAAAAGAGGAATATAAGAGATGCCACAAGTGGGCAAAAGATGGAATATAAGGAATACTTTGTCACTCTCAGAGTGCACGAACTAGAGGGTAATTAATTAAATCATCAAGTGGAAAACTCTGAACATAGAATCATAGAATCGCTCAGGTTGGAAAAGGCCTTAAAAATCATCAAGTCCAACCAAATCCAATATGTTGAAGATGCTTCCTTCTATGTTATCAGTTGGTGAAACCCATTGCCACAGGATGTTTTTACACTGAAATTTTACACTCGCTCAGGAAAGCAAGCAGAAAAGGTTAAGAAAGAAGAATACAATAGAGCAAATTAACATGACAGTGCCATTTCTAGCTCAAGAAAACCACAAGCTACAAACACTGGGGGGAATAAACACTGGCTGCATCAACATCTGCTTGCATTCTCTCCTGGTCTTGAAATGCTGGATTGGAAATATTTTTAATCTGAACCAAAATAACTGTTGTTAGTATCTTAAAGGCTGAGTTAACGAAGGGCCCACGGTTCCCTCACTGCAAAATGGAAGACCTAGGTGCAGCACCAGCCTTTATACAGCATGCAATATGAATTACTCTAAAAATCCTACTGGGCTGAGCTGACTTTGCCTTGGAGAGATGATTTGGCCTTATGTAGCTTTCCTGGCAGAGTCTAAGAGAAAAGAGTGCTGCAAAGGTGGCTTTAAAGCAGCCACCTCCACCATGCCCCTCAAAAAGGTAAGTGATAGAAATGATCCCCATTATGGGTCTTTCATTTGAATGCAGTGGAAACAGCATGGATTTATTTGGGACAGGGGAATACTGAGCAGCTGATCACATGCTGAATATTTATGTCCAGCTGGGGAGATTCCCCAGAATGACTGTTTCCACCCATCTGTAATGAAGCTGGCTGTGGAGCTCATTTAGGCAGTGGCAATGATGTCTATAAATCCAGATGCTGGGATTTGCCTGGGCAGAGGACAAGGCTGAGTTTGCTTTGGCTGCAGAGGAGCTTTTGATCAGATGCTGTGGATCAGATGCTTTTCCAGCTCTGAATTGGTGAGACTGTTCCTTGCTCACCTCCTAAGCTGGTAATAATTTGCTTTCCAGTCAAGGGAATCAAGAGAGCTGCTGGTTTTGATTGCAAAGTCAGTTTCTCCAATAGCATATGAAGATGATAAAGACAAAGGCTCAGAGCACCCTGCTCTCTTTCCCTGTCGCCTGCTCCCTCTCTGACACCAATCTGAGTTGCAGGGCTTCTGTTTCCCTGGGGAACATCCCCTCTGCCAACATAGAGCGGTGGGAAAGCACTGATGGCACCAAGGTCAGCATCCAACCACCCCTCTCCAGCACACAGTGCAGCGTATGAAACACATTCCTGTGGGGTTTTCTTACAGTCTCTGGGCTGCTGAGAAATTTTTTATCTCAGCCCACTGCCTCCCAGTGTGGGAAAATGGGTCTCATCTCATCTTTGCTTTAGGGATGGGCAGATGGATTTGCTTACACCTGGTTCTGTTCTTACCTGCTGCAATAATATAACGACATAACAATATGATATTACCAATTATAATAATGGCATATGGCCTGTCCAGGGACGATGAGCTCTTCCAAGAGACCTCTGTGAAGACAACAGCAGGGGCCGGGGGATGCTCTTGCCTCGGAGGAGGTGGATTTGTAAGAGCATTCATGGAAGGGATTGCCCAGGGAGGTTCCAGCTCCATTCTGCGAGGTTTTCAGTCTGCAGCTGAATAAATCCCTGGGTCCTCACCCAGAGCTGACCCAGCAGTGGGCAGGACATTGAGTGGAGGCCTCCTGAAGTCCCAATTAGCTGTGACCCCAAGGATAGCTGCATCCCAGTGGCAAGAGCTTGCTTGTCAGGAGAGTGTGCTGAGCATCGGAGCAAGCACCTCTCCTGCTGAGGTAGGTACAACCACCCAGCAGAGCCCATCCATCTTCTAGGGAAAAAGACATGAACCTACATGTGTAGCTTGGGGCTGCCATGCCCCCAAATACATAAGAATCTCCATGCTCATTTTACGCTCTTTGTTTCAGGCTCGTTAGTCACACTGGCTAAACGTTTTCCGTGCCAATGCAGATGGTTTCTCTCCATTGAAAAGGCTTTCTTCAGTAGGGTGGTTGATCTCCTCCCCCTCCAGGAGTGTGCGGGCTCAGTACCCATCCTGCACCTACTTTAATTGCACTGATATTGGAAAGAAATGTCACTTCCATTAGGGTCAAAATGGAAATGATGAAATCTCAGCATGAAATCAGTTTGCCCTCCAGCTGATACACATGAAAAGTGTCAGAGGAGGGAATTGATGGGCTGAGCATCCCCCAGCCATATACATTCAGAGGCAACAGCCAAACCAGCCTGGGGACACCTCTTTATGTGCAGATTGGTCCCCATAGCCACTGCTAAATAAATGCACTTGCAAATAAATGAGTGCTGCATTTCCTATGCGGGCAGATGAGAAGGAATAAGAAATATTGACTCCCTCCGCCGTCTCAATCTTGAACCAATTTATTCCAGGAGAAACGGAGCTAGTGAGGAAAATGAAATGAGTAATAAGGCAGGAATGGAGCCACCCCGCTGGGAATCCATCTGAGCAGATGGATCACCCACTGCATAAATATTTGATTGTGTTTTTGATCAAAGGCACGTGGAGTAATTCAGGAACCTGTGTTCCAGTAGGAAAGGAGAAAAACCTTTCTTTTAGTAACAGTCTTTCCTCCCTTAAGCCCTCACCTTTAAAGAGCAAGAAGAGGAGGGGGAAAGGGAAAAAAAGGAAAAAAAATGCAATTATAATATAGAAATGTTCAAAGAAGAGAAAAAAAGTGTCAGAAAATTGCAGTTTCTCATGGGGGCCCGAGCAATGGGCGGGAAGAGTTATAGGGTTGAGCACAGCTGTTCATACCCTACCATCAGGGCTGGCTTTTAGCTTGGTTTCAGCCCCTACCATGCAAACTGATGTGTACATTGTGGGCCACAAACTCCATCTTGTGGCTGACCTGGCTTTCCTCTTCTCCCCTAAGGAAAATAATCCCTCTTGTGCACAGATCATCGTGGGAGAAGCGCTGAAGTCTTCACACCCATCCAGCAGAGAGCACTGAATTCATTGTTCCTTCTTTTCATGGCATTCCCCATCAGTTGGGTAGCTCAGTAACGAGCTTGCCATCTGATGGTTTCTCAGGTCGTTATTTCACAGTGCTCTTAGCCCCAGTGGTTGCAAATGAGCTGATTTATTGCTTTTATCTCAGTTTTGGTCCCTGTTATCTGTCACATAATTCAGCTCCTTGACGTGGGTTTTAAGGAAAAGATTGAGAAATCAGTTAAAACTTGCAAAGGTCTGAACCTTGTCTGGAATGGATGAAGAGCGTGCAATTGTGTGCATATTGGTACGTGTTGATTGTGATGCTGCTGGGATGAGCTGGTACAAAAATCAAAGTCAAAATTGGGAATGGAGGTGAACTTTCACATTGCAGACTTTGCCCCCCACTTTTATTGGACCAGTAAAGACCAATAAAGAGGCCAATAAAGGGCATAAATTCACCATGAAATAACTATTCTTAATTTTTTTAGGATGAATGGAAGTGTTTTGCTATGTTGTTCATACAACAACGGAAATCAGTATGAAGTAATTTTAGCTAAAGTGATGAAAATTCTACTTCCCATTGTAGATGGCCAAATGTGATATTCTGATTTAATTGCAGGCTCTCCCTTCCCTTCCCTGAATCCCAGGGGGGTTCTTCTAAGAGGACTGGGAAGGCTTGCTGAAAATCACAATGAAGCAAGGCCAGTAAGACAGAATTCAGTTTATTTGGAAGCTACACTTGCCTTCTCTGATGATGATGATGAATGCTGGAGAGCCACCACCCTGCTTCATTCGTTTGCTGCTCGGTGAACAAAGTGCCTTTATTCTCAGCTCCATCTCCTAGGCAGAAGCGCCATCTGCTGCAAGATCAACAATTTTCCCTCTGTGAAGTCAAAGATTTTCTTTTAAAAAAGAATAAAAATAAAAATACAATAAAATAAAGTATATATATATATGCGTGTGTATGCGTATATGTATATATTCTTCAAGCTACGGCAGGGGAGATTCAGGCTGGACATGAGGAAGTATTACTGTTCAGAAAGGGTGGTCAGGCACTGCAATGGATGCCCAGGGAGGTGGTGGAGTCACCGACCCTGGGGGTGTTCAAGGAAAGGCTGGATGCTGTGTTGAGGGACGTGGTTCAGTGGGAGCTGTTGGGAATGGGGGAACGGTTGGACTGGATGATCTTGAAGGTCTTTTCCAACCTTGGTGATTCTATGATTCTATGATTCTAAAGGCTGTGAAAGAAGGTATTTCCCATCTTCTGGAAGAAATGGGGACTCAGTAACACACAAAGCTCCTGCCCAAGCCTGGTACTCGGCCATCCAACCCAGGGAGGAGAAATCTCTGCAAAATAACCCAACCTATGGATCACATTGAATCGTTGAGGCTGGAAAAGACCTCTCAGATCCCCAACCCTAATCCCAATCCCCCTCCTCCCCCCCCCCTTTTCCCTGCCATGCCCACTGCCCACATGTCCCTCAGTGCCACATCCCCATAGTTCTGGAACACCCCCAGGGATGGTGACCCCCCAACTCACTGGGCAGCTGTGCCACTGCATCACCACTCTTTCTAAGAAGAAATTTTCCTTTATATCCAACCTGAACCTCCCCCGGCACAATTGCAGGCCATTACCTCTCATCCTATCATTAGTTACCTACAAGTTTCCCATGCACCTATAGCTGCCAAACCAACCCATATGGCTGCCACCTGGGTTGGTCCTTCCTTGTCTGAAGAGAAGGGGCAAGAACAGTCAGAATGAGTTTTGGAAAGGGGCAGGTGCCTCCTGTTACCCTGAAATTACTCAAATGTAGTTGAGGAGGCTCTGATCAACGCTCATAGGATATATTAAATTGACTCAAGCTCTCTGATGTCTCTTAGCATTGGTTTGATGCAGCCCTGTCTGACATGCATTGACTCTGCCTGCTCTCAGCTCCTCAGGTCCAGATCCTACAGCATGAAACTGAAGATGGGGCTGTGATGTGGTGGTTACCCCACACCTGCAGACACCTGCAGGCTGGATGGGGCTGTGAGCACCTGATGGAGCTGTGGGCATCCCATTCATTACAGGGAGTGGCACCAGATGGCCTTTGGAGGCTCCCTTCCAACTCTAATCATTCTATGATTCTATCATGCCTTCTTGCATTAGGATGCAGAGGACATTTTTCTCAAAATGACCATAAATGCTAAATTGACAAATAGTAGATATGTATTCTATTCCAAGTCAAAATCTACATGATTGGAAACTGCCTGCCTGGCCTGAGGTGGGAGCACACAAAGGGTTTTCCAGCGATGCAGATGAAATCTGAGTGAGCAGCTCAAAGCTGCCTCCCATCTTTGTGATATGTGCTCACAGGGCAGCAGCAGGATCACACCAACCCTATGAACGTGTCATACACATCCCGGAGAGGCACCAGGGTGTAACCTCGTGGCTTTCAACTCAGCTTGGGTCCTCCTGAGCTTCGTATGAGATCTGAGAACCTCCTTTCCATATTCTGTTTGGTCAGGTTCTTGTTTTCTCCTGGATTATGAGTTTTCAGGGGCAGGAAACCCACAGTGTTATGTGATCACCATCACTGGCTAGTGATGGATCCCTTGGCCGTGACCCAGCTGGATGATACAGAAAAAGCCCACCATGAAACCACCATGGATGTTTCCAAAGCCAGGACGAGTAGTCACTGATGAACCAAGTGATACAGTTAAACCTGCTGCCGCTTTTGGGGTGTATTTCTTTGGATGCGTCAATTCAATTTGATCTCTTCTAAGGGTATTTTGCTAAAATGAAAACCTCCGAAGGTTGTTTCACTCAAGGCCAACACCTCGCCTTGCAGTCTTGCTCCTCGCCAGTGGGTGTCACTTCAAAACCACCATCCCTGGGCCGGGATGGAAGCGTTTCCTCAGCCTGCAAAGGCTGTTGTTCCCTCATTCGCCTTTACAACTGCAAGTAATCTGTTTTTAACCCCGAGAATTTAAGAAGGATTGACCCCATCGTCTTTTTTGAGACTCACAGCGTTGATCGGGAGGGGCTGCTGGGGCAAAGGGGGGGGGGGGCTGCTGGGGGCTTCTTTTATCTCAGCAGAGATGGGATTTTTAGACAGACCTTGATCTGGAGCAGATTTTACAGAAGGACCGAGATAATGGAAGCTGTTGTAGCTCAGATTATCAGATGCTGGAATTCTGTTCATGAATGTTCATCCCCCTTTGTGGATGCATCATGTTGTCCAGACTGAGCTTTCAGCATTTTAAGACCCCAAGCAAATGTATGTCGCAGCTTGTAGCAGGCATGAGAGATATGGAAAGAAAGGAATCCAGTTTTAGCTACAGACCACACTCTGATGGTGGGTGTTTCCCCAAAACCACTTCAAGTCCGTGTCTAGCCACCACCATCTAAATGTGCATGGAGAAGCAGGATGGCTTTTAGAATCATAGGGCTGAGCAGGAAGGGACCTTTAAAGGTCATCTAGTCCAGCTCCCCTGTGATAAACAGGTTCTTAGGAGAAACACTGTGGCTCAGCATCCGGCTTCACCATCCAGCTCATCTTGGCCAGACCTTTCAGTCTCGCTGTAGGCAGGTCCCCAAATGCAGAACAGGGATTGCCATCTTGAAAAGAGAAGCTCATCTATTGCTCAACAGAGCCCTTTTGCAGCAAAAACCTCAGGGAGAGGGGTTTTATAAGTTCCCAAAGGGCTGAGGTGGTGTGAGTTGAAGCAGGGAGGCATCTCAGGGCATTGCCTCCACTTCCCAGTTTGTTTTCATCTCCATCCCATTGTTCTCTAGTTGGGAAACAGGAGTTCCAAATAACATCCCACTGCCTCTTGCCATGAAATGGCTGAGCCAATGTCATCAGTGAGTGAAGCACTGTGTTAAGCCACTGTG
This sequence comes from Lagopus leucura, assembly GCF_019238085.1. Classification (NCBI taxonomy): domain Eukaryota; kingdom Metazoa; phylum Chordata; class Aves; order Galliformes; family Phasianidae; genus Lagopus; species Lagopus leucura. Next base: position 3,075 of record NW_024962311.1, on the reverse strand, counting down.
TCCAGGTTTGAAATGAAAAAGCCAAACAAGCCAGGCTTGAGGGTGTGTATCTGTTGGGCTGCTGTCTGGAAGGACCAGATGGTTGGAAACCTCCAAACACAGAGGCAATTCCTCCTCTTGGAAGAAATGGGCTGGGATCAGGACATGAACCTGATCACTCATCAAACACAAGGCCAGCCCTGAACAGACCGTGATCCCTCTTGAAAGCAGTCTCAGTTCATCACATCTGTGACAGGGGCTCTGCTTTGTACACTTTGACCCTCTGTCCACAGCAGACTGTGGCTCCTCCAGCACCATCCACTAAGCAGAAAAGATGCTCTGAGCACGTCTTCCTAGAGGCAGTGGTAAGAAACAGGAAGTTGAATGCACATGATGGTACACAACCATTTCTTCAAGTGTTGTTAGCAAAGCACTTTGCATCTGCACCCTCTGCTTATGGAAAGGGAAAGCCAGCAAATCCCAACCTGCCCACATGGGTACGTGATTTGCTCCAGGTGTCCCCTGCCCAGCCTCAAGTCTTTTCTGACCACAGCATTTCCATGCAGGGGTTTGGAGGATGCATCACTCCTATCACAGTGTTGGACTTTGAGCTTGTCAGAGAGGAGGTGCCATTTGCACAGTGCTGGTATTTTGGCTTTTGGGGAATAGCACACACAGCATCCACGTGAAATAACTCTGAGCACAACCTCCTCTTCAACCTCAAACTTTCAAATGAATCTAAAATCTCACAATGCAAATCAGCTTATACTGGCTCATCTAATCCTAAAAGCTTGGAGGCACTAATTCTCCTTTCTGCCCTCAGCATGAATGGAAACCTGGTTTTCTTTCAGTGAAGTCCTTGAACTTCATTCACAGAAAACTTGTTCACTTTCCCTGCTAGCTTTTATTGCTTCCCCCTGACCATCACCTACGAACTGACACTCCTCCACCAGCAAACTGGTGGAGCTTTTTGCACATCCTCTAGCACCTTATCTTATATAGGTTTTCAAGGGAATGGTAGATGTGGCACTTAGGGTCATGTTTTTGTGGGCAAGGTGGTGATGGGTCAATGGTTGGGCTCGATAATCTTACTGGTCTTTTTCAACCTCAGTGATTCTGTGATAGCAGAATGCCAGCCCAACAATGTCTAGAGCCTTGTCCCAATGAATCTCCTTGCCGTGCTATTTCTCCTTATTCTGTAAGATCAATTGGCAACTCTGATCGCCTGGATTTTTTAATGATGATTTATAGGGATGTTGGCACCATGGAAAGGCTGAGTGCTTTGTCCCTCTGCCTGTTTCCCACCCTTGCAATGGGACATTTTTGACTGGCCCACTGTGAATGTGCTCTGGTCAGGCACTAAACCCTGCTGCTGGGTTGGATTGAAAGTAGGTCCTTGTTGCTGCACAGGGGAAAATGCAATTGGGATTCCTTTGGTTGAGGGAACAAGCTTTGTAATGTCACTGATGAAGATGTTAAAGAGCACTGGTCCCAGTACTGATCCCTGAGGGACTCCAGTCTTCACTGATCTCTGTCTGGACGTTGAGACATTGACCACCACTCTCTGGGTGCAATCTTCACAACCAGTTCCTTGTCCATTGAACAGCCCACCCCTCAGGTCAATAGCATTCCAATTTGGAGAGGAGGATATTGTAGGGGATGTTGTAGAGGAAGTGTCAAATATTGTAGGCTTAGCTCCCAAGGCACCTTCCAGTCAATTGATGCCCTACCAGGTTGTGGTGGAACTCGCAAGGAAAGCAAATATTGGTCTTTTGCACAAAAGAAATGACTCCTGGAGCAGCTCTAGGACTATAGCTGAGCATTTTCAATGCCTTTTTGTCCCAAGACCCCCAGGGGACAAGTTGTGCTGTTCCAGCCCATTCTGCGTGGTGCTGGCCTGGCTCTCCCCAGCCCCAGGAGCCAACCTCCCCAGCGTTTCCCTGCCACCTTCCAAGCAGTGAGGAAGGAAAGGAGCTTCTTCAGCCACATGTTATTTCACTGTCGTGCAGCAAACACGCCTGCATTAGCCCTTTCCATCAGTCATCCCTCAATTACACCTCGACTGACTGACTCCTCTCTCCTCTTCCCTTTCAAAAGCACAGCATTAATGGGTGAGAGGCCGATTGCACTTCACATTAATTCAGTCGGCCAGGCCATAGAGTAAAAGGAACATTTTCCTGAGCTGGATTTACTCCCTCGAGAGATCCCTCTCCCCCATCCTCCCCTCCCCTTGCCATCTGCTCATGACAAAGTGCTCTCAGCTCTCCTCCTGGCCACCAGCATCCATCCATCTCCATCAGCACAGCGAGCCGCACCGAGCGTGCTGCATAATAATACCTCTGCTTCCTAATTAGCCCCATGTATGCTGATTTCCTAGCCACAAAAAATCGGTTAAAGGGGCTGGAGAGCAGGCAGTGGGAAGATACCTTCTCCTCAAATCCCCATTTGTTCCAATTATGAATTCTGTAGAGCTGGGTGACAATGAGAGGGAAAGCATTTGGAGATTTTTTTTGTTATTTCATCTCACTGAGTGCATACAGGGATTTTGCATACAAGACATGCAGAGGTCATCTATCTGCTTCCCTTGTTTTAAAGTTTTTCTTGGATCCAGAGAAGAAATTCCCTGGAATTTTTACAGTGCTTTTACTATGCCTCCTTTTTTCTTCTGGGTCTCAATTACTTTAAAGAAAAGAAGCCTACAAATCATAATTATTTTCTTTCTTTTTCCCTCTTTTTTTCTCTTTTCTTCTGAGGAAAAAAACAAACAAGCAAACCATGAAAACAATTAAATTTCTTATGCAACAAACAATTCAACTCTTTCCTAATCATCTGTTTTACTTCCTTTCACAAAATGCTTTACATCTTATAAATAGATCTAGTTATGAGTGCCCACTACTGAGGCGACACAGTGCATCTTGTCTTCAAGATAAAGCTGTCATTTCATGGATGACATGGATGTCCTCTCCTCTCCTCTCCTCTCCTCTCCTCTCCTCTCCTCTCCTCTCCTCTCCTCTCCTCTCCTCTCCTCTCCTCTCCTCTCCTCTCCTCTCCTCTCCTCTCCTCTCCTCTCCTCTCCTCTCCTCTCCTCTCCTCTCC
>NW_024962310.1:828447-837037 GCF_019238085.1 Lagopus leucura | reverse complement strand
CACTGCTCTGTTGCATCACCCGCTGCCCCCACCCAGCACAGTGCTGGCTCTGGGCTGAGCCACGCGTGGCAGCGGTGTGGGATGGAGTTGGCATTGGCCATCGAGGTGCTGTGTTGGGTTATGGGATGGAAGGGGACGCGTCGGCACACTGTGATGGAGATGGGAAGGGGACACAACGTGCAATGCCCAAAGCTGCTCTGGCACTGCACAGAGAGCCAGTGGTGGTGGAGGGAGGGGGGGGCACCAACAAATCCGGGGGAAGGACATCCAGAGGGTATTTCCTCCCCCTCTTCGGGTTAATCCCAAGTGCAGCAGGCTGTCTGAGGGCTCCCAGCCCCATAGAGGATGCTCCTGGCCCACTGAGAGGAGCGCAGAGCAGCTGCAGCAATGCTGGAGGCGCTGCCCTTCTCCCAGCACACAGCATGAAATGGGTTCTTGCGCAGCAGAAAGGGCAGCAAAGCCCCCAGCCTTCCCCTTCCCCCAGGGTGCAAAGCCCCGTTTCCTTTCTCTGCAGCACCACGACCTGAGCAGAACGTTTTACACCAAAGGAAACACGTCGCTGCTGGTCTGCAGGCAGGTGGGGACACCCAGAGCGTGGCACTGTGATGGATGCACTGCAGCCACACATCGCCGCTGCGTCCCACCCCACCTGCATCCAACACATGCAGGGATGCAGCTGCAATCCTGCAGCCCAGGGTGGGGATTGGGGAAAGCAAGGAACAGCCATAAGGTGTTTTCTAGCCTCTGAGAAGGGGAAAGGGAGAGGTTCCTCACTGGGAAACCTGCAGCTGAAGAACGTCCCCTGCTCCCCATACGCCCTCACTGCTGGGGCCAGGGGTCCCCAACCCCCCCCCCCATCCCTATTAAGGAAGACAGCTTCAATAGCTGCAAATTGCCCATAATTACCCCGAGGAGGTGGCGAGAAGCCCCTCACCGAGGAGCCTGGCTCCACAATTACGGTAATTGTGCCTCCATTTGGGAGCAGTGGGTCTTAAAATAGTGGCAGGTCTGAAAATAGTTGGGGGTCCCGCACAGATGTTAGGCTGGGGGGAGGGTCTGGGGGTCCCTGGCCCTTGTTTGGGTGCCCCCACCTCACAGGAGCATTCTCCCCAGGCCACGGAGACCCTCAGCACATGGCAGCAGGTACCGAGGAGCAGTCTTTACTTTACAATTGTACAGCCTATTTATAACAGGGGGCACATAGGTTCACAGATGGCTCTTATAAATAAAGCCAGGTCCTGGAGCAGGGTGTCCGGGGACCCCTCCAGCCCCTCTGTGCCCATGGACCTTGGGGCTGCAGCTTGGCCAAGTCCTGTCCCGCCCGTACCAGGGCTCTGTGCCGGGGACATCTCACTTCAGCCCACAGTGGGGGTCCGTGCAGACAGTGGTCGCCTTCCTCCTCCTCTTCTTCATCCTCCATTTGCTGGGGTCCCCCATAGCATCGCCCATCAGGGCTCGGAGGCACGTCCCCCCCTCGCTGGCCCTCCTGGAGCCGCTGGGTGCTGCAGCCGTAGTGGTGTCACATCATGGGACCACGGGGCACGGAGTCCTGAGGGTGAGGCTGATACCAGGCTCCAAAGCTGCTGATGTAGTTGCTGGGGGGCAGCGGGGGCCCTTTGCCCGGCACAGGGATGTCCCAGAGCGGGGGGATGCTGGGGGAGCATGGGGACAGCGAGGAGGAGGTGTGCAGGTGCTGCTCCCCATCGGGTGCGCTCGAGCCCTGCTTCATGATCTTCTTGTACTTGGAGCGCTTGTTCTGGAACCAGATTTTGACCTGTGGGTGAGAGTGGGGTGAGCAGGGATGTGGGGAGGGTGGCACCGGTGGGCAACGTCCCACCCCTCAGGTACCATGACTTTGCATCTGTTTCATCCCCCACCTTAGGAGTACACCTGTGTGGGGGTCCACGAGATGAACCCAACCCTATGCGAGCCACTAGAGAATCCACCACGAGGAGCTGGAGGAGAAGACGATAAGGGAAACAGGGAGAGCAGAGAGCAACTCAAGAGCCTCCAGCCCCGTGTGTCCCCACGTGTGCCCCCAGCTGTGCCCCCCTCCAGCCCAACCCGGGCACAGGAGCACTGCTGGGGCGCGGCGCGGTGGGGCCCACAGCGCTCTGTTCGGGGTGGTGGCCCCACTCATTCCTCCCCACGGTCCCCCCCGCGCTGTCGGCAGGTTCCCACTTGCCTCCTCTTCCCCGTCTTTATGAGCTCGCTTCGCCCCTGGCTCCGGGCTGCACCGCTGCCGCCTGCCTGTCTCTCCCCATCGCCTTCAAAAACCCACTCACCCCATCCCGCGGCGCGGGGCCGCCCAACGCCGGGCACGGCTGGGCCAGCAGCCAGGCTCCAGGGCTGGGAAAGTCCCTCTGCCTCTGGGAGGTGCGAGCAGGGGCACCCCAAATCCCACCCGCAGGGCCCCAGCGGCGCCGGCTGCACGGCACGGCTCCAAGGCGCCCCGATCCGGACTCGATCCGTGCGTGCGCCACAAACGTCCCCCGGGGAGGCGCTGGGTGTCGGGGTCGGGGGGCTCAGCCCTACCTGGGTCTGGGTGAGCCCCAGCTGGGCCGCCAGCTCAGCGCGCTCGGGCAGCGCCAGGTATTGGGTCTGCTGGAAGCGTTGGTTGAGGGCCTGCAGCTGCAGGCTGGAGTAGATGGTGCGTGGTTTGCGCAGCTTCTTCCCCTTGCCGTTGAGGCGCAGCTCGCCGTTGGCCACTGGCGGAGGCTTGTTGGGTTCTTGGGGAGGGAGAGGAGAGGAGAGTCAGTGGGGACAGGAGGGGAACCACGGCGCTGTGGATGTGCTGTGCCTGAGGGGCTGTGCTGTCAATGGGGGCTCCGCTGTCCCTGGGGTCAGTGGGGGCCGCAATGGCACTGGGGGCTGCGCTGTCCCTGGGGGCTGCCCTGCCCCATCCCTGGGGGCTGCGTTGCTCCTTGGGGCCGTTCTGTTAACAGGGGCTGTGTTGGCCCTGCAGAGCCCCACCACTGGGGCTGCGCTGCCCCTAAGGGTGCCCCATCAGTGGGGCTGCGCTGGGCTCTGCTGTGGAGGTTACTTTGCACAGGGATCTGCCTCTGCTTCACCACTTCATTCAGGAAAAAAGTGAATGAGGTGGAGGGATGGCGCCGTTCATTCAGTACTGCTCGACCCCCACAGTAGGAAGGTGACAGCCCCGTGGCATGCATGCTGTGAGGGGTGGGTGGGGGGACAGGGCCCTGCGAGGCAATGGGGGGTGGCTGAGACCCCCATCTCCCAGGCAGCCCTGTTCTTTGGGTTCTGTGTCACCTCCAACCCCGGTGGTGGCTCTGAGTATCTGCGGGTCTTTTGGGGACATGGGTAGACGGCGGTGACAGCACCTCTGCTTTCAGAGAGACACTGGAAATCAGGAGCGTGCGCAGCCCCGCACCCCCCACCCCGCTGCCTTGGGAAAGGGCTCAGCGGAGCGTGGGACCCCTCTGCTGGGAGCCCTGGGGGGAGAGGGGGAGCTGGAGAGCTGGGGGTTAGCTTTCAGCTTTGGGGGAAAACAGACGGCAATTGGGATGCGCGCGACAGGACCGAGGGGAGGAGCTGCGGGATAGGGACAGCCGGGGCTCTGCAGCCCTCCGGGGGCTTCCCGCAGCCTCGCACCCACCCACCGCCGTGTCTTCCCTCCCTTAGGACTCCCCCCCAGCGGAGGTCCGAGCCCCCCGCCCGCTCGCGCTGCCCATGGGCCGCCCCGAAGCGCTTCCGACGGTTGCGGGGCGGGGAGCGGCAGCGCCGCGGTGCCTCGACGGGGCGGGACGGGACAGCGATGGGAACGGGGATGGGAACCGGGATCGGGACCGGAACCCCCCGCGGCCGCCTTACCTGCGTCCTGCAGCCCGGCGCCGTGGGCCAGCCCGGCCGGGGGATGCTGGGGCGGGTAGGGCAGGTAGGGGCTGCCGTGGGGCGGGGGGGGAGGACCGCCGGGGTAAGGATAGGAACCGGGCCGGCTGTAGGAGGAGAAGGGCGACGGGTCGTGCTGGGGGTGGCCGGCGGGGTGGAGGCCGTGCAGCGGGTAATGCGGAGGAGAGGGGTGGCCGAGCTCCAGGAAAGAAGTTTTGGATGGGTCGGAGCCCAATAAGCTCTCGGTGACGGAGCTCATGGTCATGGCCGGGCCGAACCGGACCGGGCCGGGCCGGACCGCCCTCGGAGCCCGCAGCGCCGCGCCCCGCAGCCCCCCCCGCCGGGCTCCGCGCTGCCGCACCGCGGCCCCGCGCCCGGGGGATCCCCTGCCCGCCCCGCCCCGCCCCCTGAGCCCCGCCCAGGGACGTCGCTCCCACCCCCCCACACTCCGGGGCAGCCCCCTGGATGCCCTCCCCTCGGGGGTCTCCCCTCTGTGCCTCTCTCCCGACGCGGGGTCTCCCGGGCCGGCTGTGGCCAGGAGGGGAGATGGGAGGGGGACGCCGCGACCTCCCCCTGCGTCCCGGTCCTCCCCTGAGGGAGGGTCTTGTCCTCAATGCGGGGCGCTGCTTTGCACGGGGACCCCGTCCTTAGAGGGGACAAAAAGCGAATGGCAGCGCGTGAAGGGACGCGACCCCTTGGACGTGGGCACGGAGGGACAAAAAGCACCGGGGTCACCGGTGTGGGGGCACAACAGGGATGGGAGAAAGCGCAGAGGTGGACAGAGGTTGGATGGACACAGATGGAGGGTTGGACACGAGACCTCATGCCTCGGTGCCTGCTGGCTGCAGGGGGACAACCTGCTGCACCTCTGCAGTTTGGGGACATGGTGGCACAGAGCCGGGTGGCTCACATCAGCCACGAGCGCGCCCGGTCTCAGCGCCGCCCCACGAGGGCTTTGCCTGGGAGGAGGTGGCATTGGCCGGGGATGCTGGCAGGGAGGGTCCCCCATCCCCACCCTCCCATTAGACCATCTCCAAAACATGTTTCCATCTCGCCATCGCGACGGCTCTGAGTCACTCAGCAGCTCCGATATAAATAGCTGAGCTGCTCACTAACCCCCAGGCTGGGACCCCGCTGCTGCCCCGGGCTCTGAACCAAACAGCTCCTGCCCCCGTCCCATTCCCTGTTGGTCTTCTGCCATCCGCCTCCATCCTGACCTCAGGATCGTGCCCAGCACAGCTGGACCCATAGAACAGCCCCATTGGAACGGGTTCTGGGCTCCCTATATGGAGCGTGGACCTGGGTCCAGTGCCCTGGGGAGAGGTGGGATCAGGCCCATACTTGAGCCCTCAGGGTGGGTGTTTTGGGTGGGTGGGTGCTCCAAAGGATGAGGGCTCCCATAGGCCATGCCCACCTCTCTGCTCGGATATTTTAAGGACAGGTTGGGCAGAGGGGACCTTGGTGGCATTTTTCACCCCTTGGGGAACAAGAAGAGCCTCACATTCCATCACCTGGCATGGCTGCACCCTTGTCTAGATGCTGGCATCCCTGTGCACGTTTATATGGCTTAGGATGGAAGGAGAGCCAAGTTCCCCCTTGGGCGAGGATGCCAAACAGGGGGTCTGGTCCCACTGAATCCTATGGAGAACAGATGGGTCCCCCCAGGTGGGGGTCTCCCATTGGGCAGCACCAAGGGAAAGCGGGTTTGAGGCCACCCTCTCCTCCCCAGCAGAACCTGGCCTCACACAAACAAGATTTGGGGTCAGGCACCCACAGCTGTGCAATGGAGCATCCCCAAACCCTGCAGTCTGTCTGTCCATCCACAGCGGGCTCACGGACAGCTCTCCGCTCCACTTTCCCTCGCTTGGTTCCTTACCGGCCCCAACCCCTTGGGGGCGGAGACCAACGTCCCCAAAGCCCCACAGAAAACCCCGATGGCTCCGACACCTGCAGGGGGCACACGGGGCAGCCTCAAACCCCGGCACTGGGGCTGCGAGGTGCAGCTCGCATTGCCTGAGCGGGGTTTGGGGTTTTAAGAAAACCCGGTGCCAAGGCAAATACATCAAATCATCTCAGATTAAATTAAAAAAATAAATCACAGCCGCGCTCGGGGCCAATTCCAAACCTCGCTGTCGGGGTTGGGAAGCGCTGATACACGTCAGGACCCGAGCGGTGCTGGGGAGCACAGAGGCGTCCCCGCGTGGTCCCACTGCTCTGTGAGCGGCTCTGCTGTCCCCTGGAATGGGGAATATTGCAAAAATCCCCCCCCCCCCTCCCTCCCCATCCTCAGAATATCCTGCAAAGAAGAGCGGAGTTCGGGTTTGTAGCTGCCGGCTGCTGATGAAAGCAGGAAGGATTAAAGGGGTGCAGGGAGGGAGGAGTGCAAGGAGGGGGGGGGGAAGGGGGGGGGGGGGGGTTGGAAAGGAGGGAGGGAGGGAAGAGCATGTGCCAGGTAACAAACCTCTGAGATCGCCCGAGATAAAGGGAGATCCCAGCAGCTGTAATTACGGCGCTGCAGATGGAGCGGCGCGGGGAAAGCCCGAAGCCAAGCGCAGGAGCTGCGGGTGAGCGGCAGCCCGGGGAGAAGTTAATAACACCCCGAACCGAGTGGGAGCAGACAGCCTGGCGTCTGCCCTCCCACACGCCATGCTGCCCTGCCGCCGCGCTAACGAACGCAGCGTTAATGAACCTCCGGCCCTGAGCCCTCCGAAGGCATTGCTGGGATGATCCCGGCTTGGCCCGGGCCTTTCTTTGGGTGGTTTTGGTTTGGTTTGGTTTGTTTTTTTTGGGGGGGGCGGGGGAAAGGGGAGGAATGAGGGGATGCAGGAGGAAGGAGATGGGGATGGGGAGGTGTTTGGGGGTCGTTGGGGAGGGTTGGGGAGGGAGGGGATATGGTGGGATTTATGGGGGGGATGCGCAGTGGTGGGGTGTCACACTTGGCTGGGACACGGGGACAGGATGACATAGGGACATGGGGACATGGGGACATAGGGACATGGGGACATGGGGACAGGATGACATAGGGACATGGGGACATGGGGACACGGGGACTTGGGGACATGGGAACATGGGGACATGGGGACAGGGTGACAGGGGGACTTGGGGACATGGGGACAGGATGACACAAGGGCGGGGTGACACAGGGACATGAGGACACGGGGACATGGGGGCATGGGGACACAGGGGCACAGGCATACAGGGACATGAGAACACAAGGACATTGGGGACACGGCAGCACGGGGACACGGGGACACTGAGACATGGGAACATGCGGTCAGGGTGACACAGGAACATGGGGACACGTGGACACACGGGGACAGGGAGACACAGGGACATGAGGATACAGGAACATGGGAAGGCGGATGTCTGCATTCAGCACATTCCCCTTTTTACAGAAGCCTGCGGTGGATTTGGAGGCTTGGTGACAGAGTGGTGCTCAGGAGGGGCTCGTCCCCTCCAGCAGAACAAATCTCCTGCAGAAGTGCTTCAGAGACACCCACAATACTGAAAACGGGAGTTTTTTCCCCAATATTTCAAAGCCTCCCCCACCTGCCCCCACCCCCAGTCCATCTCTGGATAAAGGAGACCCAGCGCCGTTAACGAAGCACCTGGGATTAATTGGGGGGTCGTGTCACGCCACGCACACAGCAGTGTCACACACAGCAGTGTCACACACATGAGCATCACACACACCCCAGTGGGATGTGTGGGTTTGGAGAGGCACTGGGGACGTTCTGGTGGGTGACCTCGTATCCTTCCTAATTAACAGAGAGAAAATGAGCAGCGATGGGAATGTTCATGGCTGTTTCTTGGGGTCGGAGCCAACAGCGGGTGAGGGGCTGCCCCCCTAATTGTGCCTGCAGCACGCAGAGCCCACGGCATTCATTGGTGGAATGATGCTGAACAGTGCTCAGCTCAGCCCGGGCTCCAAGGGAAGGACGTACAGCATTGGGATGCAACCTGACAGTGAGCATCAGGCGTCACCTCGGGCGTGTGGGATGCTCTGCTGGGGATGGCTGCTGCCGTGTCATCATCCTGTTGCTCAGGACCAGCCCAGCATCACGGTCCTCATGCAGGACATGGGTCTGACAGCATCTCCCTGGGGGCTGGAGGTAGAGCTGCTGCCTTGGGGTTGGGGACACCGCTGAGCCAGACGGGGTGGTGTCACCCGCGTGTCCCCACGCCACCGGCAGCCTCGCAGGTGGTCATTAGTGGAGCTGACAGTCCCCACGGCACACTTGGAGTATTTACATCGCTGGGGAGCTGAGCTCCGGAGAGAGACACAAGGAGAAAAAAAAATGGTGACAGTAAATGTATAATTAAAGTCCCATTAAGAGGCGCCTATGAGTCTCTGAGGGAGCAGGGTAGACGGGATCGCTGCCACCCCGATGGCTTTCAGGTGCAAAAGTGTCCCCAGGAACAGCCGGGGGGGGAGTTCCCCTGGGGAATGTGGCACTGCCAGGGTCTCTGTGATGCTGTGTGCTCCCAAGCTGGGCTCTGGTGTGGGAGGACTGTTCCATCCCATCCCACTGCATCCCATCCCATTGCATCCCATTGCATCCCATTGCATCCCATTGCATCCCATTGCATCCCATCCCATTGCACCCCATTGCACCCCATCGCATCCCATCGCATCCCATCGCATCTCATTGCATCTCATCCCATCCCATCCCATCCCATCCCATCCCATCTCCATCCCATCCCATCTCCATCCCACCCCATCCCATCCCACCCCATC